>NC_066583.1:499150636-499450636 GCF_024323335.1 Lathyrus oleraceus
GTGTGCCGTTTCTTCTGACGTCTCAGCGTTTCTTCTGGCTTGCTTGATGACTTGTAGGCTCGAGTTCCCGACTCCCTACTAGTTTGCATGTTCTTCCTTTCCCTTTCAGGGGAACTACATCGCCCTGATCCTCGTTCCAGACGAGGTATGTAGGCAGGAGACCGTGCGAGGTCTCTCCGGGCACTTTTTTTCTTTTTTGTGTGCGTTTGCTTGTTAGCTTTTGTGTGTCAGGATATGGACGTAAGCCCAGCGATTGGCTGTCCGTATCCTGATTGTGTTTGTTTTGGTTCGGATGCTGATGTAAGTCCAATGATTGGCAGTTGGGCTCCATGTTTGCCATCTGTTTGTGTGTTTTGTCTTGTTTGGCGTGCGTGAGCCGAACTACGGCAGATCTGATTCTCGTTCCAGACGAGATACGTAGGCATAGGATGCGACGTCCTATCGAGCTCCCTTTCTCTTAACCCCACCTGCGTTCCCTGTGTGTGTGTGATGTTTAGCAACCTTTTCTTTATTTTAGAACGTGGATCCCGTCGAGTACGACGGACGTGAGGGGTGCTAATACCTTCCCCTTGCGTAACCGACTCCCTTACCCTTTCTCTTTGGTCGCAAGACCATTTCCTTTCCAGGTTTCTCTGAGCGTTTCCTTTCCCTATTTTGGGATAAATAACGCGCAGTGGCGGCTCTGTGTTGTGTTTTTGTTTGAGTCCCGCCGGTTGTTTTTTCGCGGATGCGACAAGTATAAGCAAAGACAATAGATGAAAACAATTTTAGGTCATGCAAGTTGGAACTTTGATGAGTCATGATGAAATAGAGAGATTCGTTGTCAAGAACAAGACTAGGGATTCATATCATAATGAATAAAGCATGTAGGACTGCATATGACCAAAATGTTGTTGGTAGATTACATTGGAAAAGAACGGCTCGAGCAATATTTAAAGAAATTGGTAGACTAGTTTATTTAATGAATAATTCCATGAGAAAAATATAAAGAAGTGATTTTGAACTCTGGCCCATTGTCAGTTCGAATGGCTTTAACTTTGTGATTACTTTGAGTCAAATGAGGTTAATGAAATTGATAACATGTTTTCTAGTTTCACCTTTCTGTTTCATAAGGGTTAGCCATGTGAATCTGCTTAAAATCATCTATGGCAATTAGGAAATATGTGTGTCCATGAATGATGGAATAACAATTGGCCTCTAAATGTCAAAATATATGAGGTCAAAGGGAAGTAAAGCTCTACTAGAACTGTTTGAAAACGACAATTTTCTTTGTTTTTCAAAATGACACACATCACAAACAGACTTTTGATCAACATTTATGAAAGGAAACTGAATGTGTAATGTATTCATACGATTTATAGATATGTGGCCAAGTCTAAAATGCCAAATGACATTATCAGGTAAAGTAACATGATTTATGCTAGAACTACGCATTATCTTATTTGACATGAATAATTAATACAAGTCTTGCACCTTGTCACCAAAAACAATCATCTTCTCGGTGCTCCTTTCTTAAATGAAACAAGAGAGACCATTAAACTCGACTGTGCAATCAAGTGATTGACACAGTTTTGATACAGAAATCAGGTTTAAATAAAATTAAGGTACATTTTCGCATATGTTGAAGCAAATGCATGAGTTGCTCATATTGTTTAGAAGTAATTGATGATGATTTTGATCTTTGTTAATTGATGTGTGAAAAGACTTCCAAATCTTGATCATTGCCACCTGTGGAAGTGTGATTAGAAAGTTTTGTTTGAATATGAGGAAGGAATCCATGCTTGGTATACCATGTATCGATCGTTGCCTTTTGGAAAATAATATGAGCAATAAGATTTTCCTTTGAACTTTTATGCATATTTGACAAGGGAAATGGGTTCTTCATATTCATTGAAGTTTTCTTGTCTCTCATGAGTAATATCTAGGATTTTACAACAACAAAATTGAGATTCAACTCAGTCGAGAATCTGATCGCATGAATAGTTATGTGATGTTTGCTTGCATTGCGCATAGCTTCACAAGCACACTTGTTACGACAAGTACAAGTAGGGATTGGACGATAAATCACAAGTTATTTATTCTATATGAGTTAGTTAGAGAACTACATCATAACTCCTATGCACTAGATGTATAATAGCATTCATGACAGAATTGTAAAACTGTATTCTGACTGTTACAACAAACAATCTTAATAACTTGTGCATCAAGTCATTTTATGATCAATATCCTTAATGCATGTCAAACATGATCTTTTGCATATAAGCCTTCAATCTCATGTCATGATGTCATATATCATTTAACAATTTTAATAAGGTACAAACATAATGAAGTTAACATTATCAATTTTTTTGATAAATCTGATACTTTATTACGAATATTTGAAAAATATGGTATAAAAAAGGAATAATTAGTCAACAAGTCATTTAACTTAATTGAATGTTTCGCTTTAGGCCCTTAACCAAAAAACTTTACACTTTGGTCCCTTAAAATTAGTTTTGTTGGCATTATTGGTCCCTTTCGTTAATTTTTTTGAAAAAAACGTTAAATGTTACCAACCTGACATGACAACTTAGCAAAATCATGAGATTTTTTTTATTATGATCATCTTTAACATAAATGATGATATTTTTCATTATTTCTCTATTAAAATATTTTCTATAATTAAATTTTACCATTATTCCTCCATTTATCATCATCCATAAGCCATAATTATAATTTTTGTGAAATTTGATTTGGCCACATTATCATATTTTCTTCAATCCATAATATTTCTTAACAATTTTCTTCATCCATCAAAATCATCTATTGTCTCCCACCAATCAAGAACAACAATAAATCCATCATAAATCAAGAATTTATCATTGTTCTTCATAAACGCCCAGAATAAAAACTCTGATCCATCTTTTTTTCATGTGTTTTGAAAGAAGAAAAAAACAAAAACTAGCAAAATATCTCTTCCACACTGTAAGACCCTAATTTTGTCCCTAAGATCCGTCATGGAATCATAACATTGCATTTGCATTTCCTCAAGGATCATTAGCATCTTGGTTCCCCTTACCTTTGGGTGGGACTTCTTGTGAGTGGTTTGAGATCACCAAGCATGCTTGAATTGTATATCATTTCTTTTCTTATTTTTGTTTACTAACCAAAAGCACAAAAATATGTCACTAACATCTTGTGTTTGTAGCTTGAGCAATCACAAAGTCCAAAGCTTCAAGGAGATCATTGGTATAAAGATATGACCAAGAGAAGATGATAGCAAGCATGGTAATGGTTCCCAAAGATCTCATCCATCAAATATGCCTCCCTAGCATCTCAATTTATCATTTTTGATCAAAGAAAGTCAAAGGGTTTGAGGTTTGTTTCCCAAGGAAACCCTAATTCATCTGTGCACCACAATGCCTTGCTCTTGAAGCAACCTCAGCCCATGATCAAATAAAATCAAGGGAAGTTCTTTAACTAATCATTTCATGCATATTTGAACTTATTTGAGTGTCCTCAATCATCAATTCATCAAGATATGAGTCATGGACTTGAGAAGTTGATCAGTCAATTCACCTGACTATTCTGAAATGCACTGAGACCTAACTTTTTATGTATTGGTCAAATGGAGATGGTTCCAAAATAAAAAATGTTCTTAAGGACAATATGAACAACTTTCATGTTCATCCAAAATTGATTTAAAGCTCGGAAGGCCATCTCCCATTCCAATACATTATAGGTCATTTTGACTGAAACCCTAATTTTGGGTCAACTTCCCAAGAACATAACTCATTCATTTTTTATGATTTTGATGTGGGATCAAATGAATTGGAAATATTAAGATGTATAATTCAAATGTTATGTTGAACAAAATTCCAAAATCTCAAAGGAAATACATGTGATAATGCAAAACATTATAGGTCACTTTGTACCAAATGCATTGAAAGGCAAAAAAGTCTAACTTCAAATGCCCATAACTCTTTCATCAAAAACCCAAATGATGCAAACTTTAAGTCCATTTTGACTGTATTGAAAAGATCTACAACTTTGATGTTGGAGGTTTTTTCATTTAAGTCTTGCATCATCAGAAAAGAAGGGCTTGAACATTGGCCAAATTTAGAAACTTTGCCTTTACATGTTTTGCACCTTGCACTTTAAACTCCAATTTCACCAATCTCCACAGTTCAAATGGATTTTTGCCCAACATAACAATTGTTCCTTACATCAAAACCTTTCCAACCATTACTCACATGCCTATGTTTGGATTTTCCAAATGGGACTTTCGAAGAAAGGAACATTTAGGTCCAAATATGGAATTCACATGAAATCTTGATACACAAGCAAATGCCATTCAAATTACACGTCCAATTCAACTTGGTTTGTGTTCAGCATTCATTTGCATCAGCTTTCGGGCCTCACATGCGCCTGTACAGGCCCATGCATGGAGGACCCAATTCTCATGCACACGAGTATTTCCTTGCATTGCTTCAAGCTTAACTATAAATATATGCTCCTCTTCATTCAATTCTCAACCTAATGGCGCATGAGATGCTGCACAACTGAATTCATAACCATTACCAAAGAAGCTATTTCACTTTTCTTCAAAAAAATTCAGATCCAAAATTCAACTACATCTGGTTGAATCCTTGGATCTAAAGCTTCTAAACCTTCATCCTATACTCCATTGATCTTCTGTTTTGGCAAAGGAAGCAAGGAATCAAGCTCAAGTTTCCAGAAACCAAGGTTGTGCTTCAACTGTTTTTTTCTTCGAAGTTCATTACTCTTTGATCTATTTGCCTGGCCAATGTGTTTTCTGAAGTCCTCACTTGAGAGGCAAGCTAGTGGTAGCTTCAATTTCATGATTTATTGAACTGCATTTTTCATACCTGAATCTTCCATCTCAGATTTCTTACTCTATAGGAATCTTGAGTGTGATTCAAGGTTACAGAGGTGATGTACATCACCCCAGCTTCATTTTGGTATATGGATCGTGGATTTTGGTGGAGGTTTGTAAACCTGCAACTCTGGCCGGAGTTCATGTACTCGCCGGAGAAGACGGTGGTGTACACCACCGTCCATTCACCAGTTTAAATCCAGACTGTTTGATCATGTTTCCAGATTGAATCGTGTCCTTTGGATCTTATGACTTTCAATAATGCTGGATGTTTCGCTGTTGACTCATGCCTTTCGTGCACGCGCATCTCACATCCGTCTGATCAACCACGTCAATTAATGAGGCTTGATCAGACGCTTGTGGTTTTTTCTATTTTCTGAATTTCTGATTTAATTTCTTTTATTTCCTTTATTTTGAAAAATCCATAACTTCTTTATTTTAAATCCAAAAAATATGGGACCAATTGCATTCTTCTCCAAATAATTTCTAGTTTCTAATTCTGATTTTTAATATTTTTTATTTTGTCATTTGATATTTTTTGTGAATTTTCTCTTTTCTGGTTATTTTTAATTCATTTTAAATAGTTTTTGATATCCAAAAAAAATACAAAAATATTTTCCTAACCTATTTGAATGATGATGGATCAATGAAAAATATTCTCATCAATTTTTTAATTGATTTGAGATTTATTTGAGATTTTAGTTCAATTAGGTTATTTTTATTCATTTTTAATTGATTAAAAATAGTTTCTGACTTTTAAAAATGCTGAAATTTTTTGTCAAACTTTGTTTGACCTTGTTGAGCTTGGGATAAATCACTTGGACCTTTCAAGGTTGATTTGAAGTGATTTTGAAGTTTGACCTTTCCATTATTTTTAATTCAAGTTTATTTTAATATTAAAAATGCTTAAAATATTATGCTTATTATTTGATCTCCAATCTTTATCTCACTTCTGATTTCTCATTGTTTGACTTTGACTTTCAATGTCATTTAGTCAATACATATGGATTGGTACACCTTATTTCACTTTATGTATTTTTTATCTTTTCATTTTCATTATCCATTCTTCATCTCCTTCTTCTTTCTTCTTCTTTCTTTTTGATCAATGAGTTGAAGGTTGATAAGTTAGCATTGATTAGGAAGACTTAATCTTCCTTGATTCAAATCTAATTCATCTTGATCAATTGATCAAGTGAATGGCTTTGCATTAAGGATAGGTTGTCTTCTAAATCATGCAAAAGGCTTAAACCAATACAAGATCAATTCTCTTTTCCTTTTTGGCATGGCAAGTTGTTGGAACTTGGTTCACTAATCAAGACTTCTAACTTGTGTTGTTGCCTACATTGTTATTGACCGGCCTCAGATAGTTGTGACTTCTACATAAGTCCAATTACGATTGCTTAACATAGCGCTAAATTTGCCTTATGGCACACTAACTCTTAACACTAACCATTAACAATTAACATTTACTTTTTGCTCTTTACTTTTACGCAATTTACTATTCTTGCACATATTATCCATTTGCTTTTCTCTTTGCTCACTTGAGCACATGTTTATGTTAATGCCATTTGCCTTTTTCTTACTTGAGCACATAATTGTGTATATACTATTGTGCTTGTATTTTTGTTTTTGATTGTTGTGGACCAAATGCAAAGAAGTGGACTTAGATCTTAGGACTTTTCCCTATGCAAAGAATGGAGAAATGGACTTAGTTTCTAGGACACTCCCTATGCAAAATTGGAGTAAAAGGACCTTAATGATGAAGATGGATTAGAAGGGCCAAATCTCTAAACTCACTCTTGTCCATTCTTGATTTGTTTCATAGAACTTTTTGATGTTGTGTGCTTTTGTGTTAGGGAATCCTATGTGAGCTCAAATTGAAGAACCATTGTCATGTTCATCCAAAGTGAAAGACACAAGATACGTTGAGGATCTCTTAAGAGACTTGTTTGATTGCTTGAACCTACTATTATTGTGATTGCTTATTCCAAAGGATGGTGAGCTACTTGGATCATCAAAATGATCTCAAGAGGGGAACTCCATTGTGGTTTTGTTTCTTTATCCCTCACCTTTTGCTTGACTTAGGACTTTAGCCCTTCTTCTTCTTTCCTCAACTCTAACCCAAGCCAAAACCTTTTGTGCAAACATTTAACCTTTGTTTTCAACTATTAGAAACCTAAGCCTTATGCTTTTGATTTTCAAACTTTCTTTTCATAACACTTATTTTGAATTGAATCTTTAACTCAACTTTGACCATTTTGTATATACTTCTAATTGGTAAATATAACCCATGCAAATGTCTTTTATGGTTCCAATGGCCACTTCCTTAATCAAAATTTTCCATAACCTTTAGCTATTAGGTTTGAGTTATCCTTGTGATAGATGTAATACTCACCTATATCCTTAGTGATGGATAATGAGTCTTCCATGCTTATTATAGGGTTAACCCCTCACTAGCATGTTGAAGCTATCCTCACATGGTGGATTTGTGGTTTGGTTGAGTTTTCTCCCTTTGATAACAAAAGACCTCAAGGCTTTTGGACCAATCAATTCACCAACTCATTTTGAGATTTTTACCCCGAACTACGAGGTTTTGATCCTAATCTTCTTTAAGATGGTACGTAGGCAATGGGTTTATCCATCCAAACACAAAAATGTAAATAACTTGTACATTCTCTACTCACCTCTTCAATCATGTTTGCACAAACAAAATTTTCACAAGACAACAACCTTTACAACAAGTATGAAAAGGGCTCCCTAGGAGTACCTAGGATGTTTCGGGTGCCTAACACCTTCCCATTGCATAACCAACCCCCTTACCCAGATCTCTGACTCTCTTTTACTAGTTTTTGATTCGATAAAACTTTTAGGTTTTTGTTCGCTTTCTAACCATTCCTTTGGATAAATAGAAGTGCGGTGGCGACTCGACTTGTATGATTTACCTTGGATTTAGTCAATATCTCTAATGGTAACGAATACCCCGCTACAGAAAAGTGGCGACTCTGCTGGGGAGGTTTGCCTAGTGGGTTTTGCCTACTTTTCATATTTGTTTTATTGTATTGTATTATCTTTTGTGACATATTTTTGTGCAATTTGGGATTACTTTATTGTATGTAATAATTGATTTGCTTGATATTAATTCCTTGTATGCTTGGTGATCTTTGTGAGATGAGTTCTATACCCGGACTCGAGTGTACTTAGGATAGGAGAATGGCGTAGTCTTGTTGACTTGTGTGGAGTTATTCCTTAGCAAGTTGACTTGCAAGTCCATTCACTTGGTGGAGGTCATGTTGGGATCAATAATGTCACACAAGTAAGTTGTGGTTAGACATTACTCTTTCCAATATAGACCTTAGAAGCCAAGGACCTTAGTTTACCAAGCCCATCTTGGCCTATTCTTAGGATGTAGTGCGAAAGTCGTTCAAATGTAAGATTTGATACGATTGTTACGCGATACTACACTCATAAGAGTCTCTCTTGAGAATATTTTTGGAATACGAGTAGTCGTTTCTCCGATAATATCCGAAAGATGGGATGATGACTATGGGAACCTCTTGTAGAACATGTTTGGCAGGTTTAAACCCTAGTACACTCCCTTTGTGTGGTTCTTAACCAAGGCTCCATGCTCGTGACTTGCAACAAACCCTTGATTCGTGGTTGATCCGTTCATGTATCCTTAATATCAATGGAACTTGGGTGTTGATAAGGTGTAAACCATAATCCACCAAAATGGATGATTGATATTAAGGATAATATGATCCATCCCATGACCTTTGTTTGGTGTGCTTTGCTTGATCCTTGAGTGTGATTGTTGCATTCATGCATTCATGCACTCATTTGCATCCATATCATCAATAATGAAGAAAATTTTCAAGGAACTTAAGGGGTTCATTTGCAAAATTTTCAGACATGGAAAGACAAAGAAGGAATACAACGAAGTACAGTTTCAGACAACCAAATTTGAAAGAGTTAAGGAATCTGACATCTTATGTACTAGATCCCTTGGGTTTCAAGGCTTGTTTTGGGAAGCTTCTTCCTCTTCTGACTGCTCAGGTGGATGAAGGGTTGATGAGTGTATTGGTGCAGTTTTGTGATCCCTTGTACCGCTGCTTCACGTTTCCGGATTTCCAGCTTTTGCCTACGCTTGAGGAGTATGCCTATCTTGTGGGTATACCTATTCTAGACCAGTTGTCGTTCAGTGGCTTGGAGAGTATTCCTACTTCTCAAGAGATAGCAGACATGTTGCATATAGATGAATCTCTGGTTGGTGCTCATATGACTACCAAAGGTGGAATTCAAGGTCTCCCTTCTGAGTTCCTCATCGCTCAAGCTACTGTATATGGGAAGGCCATGAGTGAGGATGCCTTTGAAGCCATATTTGTACTTCTCATTTATGGATTGGTATTGTTCCCCAACATCGACAAGTTTGTGGATGTGAACGCTATTAGGATTTGCTCTACTCTTAATCCCGTTCCGACTCTATTGGGTGATACATATTTCTCTTTGCATATGAGGAATGCAAAGGGTGGTGGTGCCATTGTATGTTGTTTGCCTCTGTTGTATAAGTGGTTTATTTCTCACTTACCGCAGACGGTCGCCTTCAAGGAGAATAAAGGATGTCTACGATGGCCCACGAGACTTATGTCTCTCACTAATGATGATATCTCTTGGTACAACCGTGTGTATGATGGTGTGCAGATTATCGACTCTTGTGGTGAATTCTCCAATGTACCTCTTCTTGGTACATGTGGTGGGATTAACTACAACCCTGTTTTGGCACGTCGTCAGCTTGGGTTCCCCCTAAAGGATAAACCTGATAACATTCTGTTAGAGGGTGTGTTCTTTCAGGAGGGTAAAGATCCCTAAAACTTAAAGGGCAGAATGGTCCGCGCTTGGCACAAAATTCATAGGAAAGGAAGGAAGGAGTTGGGTCCTAAGAATTGTGTTGCTATGGAGCCTTACACTGCTTGTGTTAGGAAGAGAGCGTCTGAGTATCTCATGCCTTATGAGTATCCAAGACCTACACCTTTGGTTATGGCTGGGCCTTCAACCCTCCCTGACCAAGGAGTAGAGGAGTTGAGAGACGAAGACCGTTAACGTGCTTGGATCCGTGAAAGAGAGGAATTGCTTCAGCAGATCAAGGAGAAGGATGCTTTGATAGAGTTCCTCGAACATCAGGTTATTGATGATCCTAATGATACATGGACTTCTCTACTTCCTCAGTCTTCCAAGTTTTGGAAGAGGAAGTACGACCGACTCGCCAAGGAGAAAGCAGATATGGAGGCAGCCTACGAGAGGGAGGTGAAGAGGCTTCGTGCATCCTATCTTCCTGTGTCTAGAGCTTTGGATGATTGCTTCTAGGGATCCATCAGATATCTATTTCCTTTCCCTCTTGTATTACGTTTGGTTACCAAAACTGTACTTCTTCGGTGTAAAAAAATGTTTCCAAATATTATTTGATGAGATATTGCCATACGTGATAAATGTTTAATATTTCCAAAAAATTGCAAATAGAACCCTAAAAGTTCCTTTGAAATAAAAAACAAATCATATGCACGAGCATTGCATGCATCATGTGCATAAGCAGGTTTTGTTCCCGGCTTCTTGTCCTGTGGTCTAACTCTGTGTTCTGCATTTATTTTGAAGACAAGCTAACTCGGTACTACACCAGAGCCAACATTTCAAGACTGATGGATCATCTGGAACAAGAGAACCGCGAGCTGAAAGAGGAAGTGGCCAGATTAAGTGCCTTGATGGAATCATTCATGGCTGCCTAGAGCCAGCCTTCTCCGGCACCTTCAACTCCTCCCCAGAGGACAGTCATCTCTGAGATTGTCTCCTCGATTGTGCCTGCAGCTAGTGCACACTTTGCTCCAACGGCCATGCCAGCCGGATTCCCGTGGGGGATGCCTCCCAACTTCATGCCCGAGGGTCCTGCTCCCATCTTTTCTTCTATGCCGGCATCTAGCCCGGTCCTTGTTGTTCCTCCTCCTGTCGTGCATACTTTGCCCAGAGTAGACGACACCATCTATCATTCTGAGCCGTCTGAGGGCCCAGATGTCTATGAGAAGATAGACGCTATGAACGATCAATTTCTTGAGCTTCGCAAGGAATTGAAAACCCTTAGAGGAAAAGATCTTTTCGGCAAGTCTGCTGCCGAACTCTGCCTGGTTCCTAATGTGAAGATCCCTGTAAAATTCAAGGTCCCTGACTTTGAAAAGTACAAGGGAAATACTTGCCCTCTCAGCCACCTGGTCATGTATGCCAGGAAAATGTCAACTCAGACCGAAAATGACCAATTGCTCATCCACTACTTTCAGGACAGTCTGTCCGGTGCCGCTCTACGTTGGTATATGGGTTTAGACAGTGCGAACATCCGATCTTTCAACGATCTTGGCGAGGCCTTCGTCAAGAAATACAAGTACAATGTGGATATGGCTCCCGATAGGGATCAATTGAGAGCCATGTCCCAGAAGGACAAGGAAACATTCAAAGAGTACGCCCAAAGGTGGCGAGAGTTAGAGAAGAGAAAGAGATGACTAAGATCTTTTTGAATACCTTAAGTTCTTTTTATTATGAGCGGATGATTGCTAGCGCTCCTTTTCTGACTTCACCGAGATGGTGAATATGGGGATGCGTCTAGAAGAAGGGGTTAGAGAAGGGCGTCTAACCAGAGAAGAAGGCTCTTCTGCCAAACGTTATGGGGCGTTTGCGAAGAAGAAAGATGGAGAGGCACATGCTATGACCTCCCATGTGAAACCAAAAAGACCCTCTGTGAGGAGGAAGACCGTGCGCCCCGCCGGTAACCAGCACCAGGTGGCTCATATAGAACCTGTCTTCAGAGACAATCAACAGTACCAACAACATAACAACAATCAGCAACCACATCCGCAATATCAACATCAGCAGCACCGTCCGCAACAGCAGGCCTACCAGCCTCGAAACAGTAATCAAACCAGCATGAGTTACGAGAGGAAAAGGGTCACCTTCGATCCTATTCCAATGACGTATGCAGAGTTATATCCCTCTTTGATAGAGAGGAAGTTGATTACTCCACGAGACCCACCGGCTATACCTGCTAACCCCCAGTGGTGGTATAAGCCCGAGTTACACTGTGTTTATCATTCTAGTGCTCCCGGCCATGACGTGGAAAATTGTTACCCTTTGAAGACCAAGGTTCAAGACCTTGTGAGGTGTGGCATTTTGTGTTTCGAGGATATAGGTCCTAACATAAAGAAGAACCCATTGCCCGAACATGGGAAATCTGTCAACATGGTCCAGGGCTGCCCTACCAAGTACAAAGTCAAATATGTCAGTCATATCCGACAATCTCTGGTCGAGATGCATCATTTGCTATGTGATTATAGTCATTATGAGCATGACCACGATAAATGTCGAGTTTGTTCTGTCAATCAAAGAGGTTGTCGCCAGGTACGCAAAGATGTTCAAGAAATGCTGGATGAAGGAGTTATTGAGATCCTTCAAAACAGAAGTGTTGACGAAGATGCTGACGAGGTCAACGTAATTTCTCCAGTGTTTCGGATTCCCGAGCCTGTTATCATCAAGTATGATGGTAGTAAGCAGAAGGTTTCTCCTGCATTTACCATCAAGCCAGCCGGACCAATACCATACTCTTCTGAAAAAGCAATTCCCTATCGCTACAACACTGTCGTTGTAGAAAGTGGGAAAGAGGTGTCTTTGCCTTCTTCATCTATTGTCAATATTGCTGATGTTAGCGGTCTGACCCGTAGCGGTCGTGTATTTTCAGCACCCTCAAAGCCCCAAGCTAATGCTGATTCTGTTGAACGCTCTATTGGGAATGATGTGAGCACTCTGAATCCGGCACTTGTTTTTAAGCCCTCCTCTACATTGATAACTCCTGCTTCTGTTGGCCCAAGCGGCAATGTGAAAGAAGACTGTGATGAGATGCTGAAGCTCATCAAAAGAAGCGAGTACAATGTTGTAGACCAACTTCTACAAACGCCATCCAAGATATCGGTGTTATCCTTGCTTTTGAATTCAGAACCATACCTAGAGGCTCTGCAGAAGGTTTTGGATGTGGCATATGTGGATCACGATGTCACGATAGAACAATTTGATAGCATTGTTGCAAACATTACTGCTTGTAACAACTTGAGTTTTTGTGACTCTGATCTCCCCGAGGAGGGAAGAGACCACAACTTGGCATTACATATATCTATGGGTTGCAAAGACGACGCCATGTCCAATGTGCTGGTGGACACTGGGTCATCATTGAACGTATTACCAAAATCCACTCTCTCGAAATTGTCATATCAAGGGCCTCCCATGAGGCAGAGTGGAGTAGTTGTGAAGGCTTTCGATGGGTCTCACAAAACTGTGATTGGTGAGGTTGATCTCCCAATCAAAATCGGACCGAGTGATTTCCAGATTACCTTCCAGGTTATGGACATTCACCCATCGTATAGCTGTCTCTTAGGCAGACCATGGATTCACGAGGCAGGCGTCGTGACATCCACCCTACACCAGAAACTGAAATTTGTAAAGAATAAGAAATTGGTAGTGGTAGGGGGAGAAAAGTCTCTCCTGGTTAGCCATTTGTCTTCCTTCTCATATATAGATGCTGAGGATGAAGTTGGAACTCCTTTCCAAGCTTTATCTATTGCTGAACCTATTGAGAAGAGAACTCCTTCATTTGCTTCCTACAAAGATGCAAAGTTGGCCATTGAGTGTGGTGCAACTGCTGGTTTAGGGAAAATGATTGAGCTAGAAGACAACAAATCCCGGGCTGGCATAGGTTATTCAACTGGGGTTTTCAACATGCAAGGATTGTTCAAGAGTGGAGGGTTCATCCACACCAATCAAGGCGAGGAGGCTGCTGCCATCTCGGAGGAAGACGAAGAGGATTCTGGCAACTTCGTCATCCCTGGGGGAATCTGCAATAATTGGGTCGCTGTGGATATTCCAACAGTTATCCATAAGTCGAAGTAATGTTCATTGTGTTTAAAAACCCTCCTCCCATGCCAAAAGGAGGAGTGATGACATTGTTGGCGCATAAATACAATGATATTTTCATACAATAAATCCATGTTAAATGTTTGTTTTTCCAATTATTTTCCCTTTTTGCTTTTTTGCATGAAATTGGCGATCACATAAAACCTCAAAAAATAGAATAAAATCAATCTTTTCATCTGCATAATGAATTGCCTTGTTTGAATTCTAAAGCTTTTCATATCCAAAATCATTATGCAGGTTGATCAAACCCATTGAACATAATGACCCAACACCATCTCCCAACTTTGAATTCCCTGTATTTGAGGCGGAAGAAGATGATGTTGAAGAGATTCCTGACGAGATTACCCGTCTGCTTGAGCATGAAGAGAAGATCATTCAGCCGCATCTTGAGAACCTAGAAACAGTCAACTTGGGGTCTAAAGATTGTGTGCGGGAAGTGAAGATTGGGGCACTCCTAGAAGAGTCTGTTAAGAAGGGGTTGATTGAATTGCTACGAGAATACGTCGATGTCTTTGCCTAGTCATATGAAGACATGCCAGGTCTAGATACTGATATTGTGCAACATTTCTTACCCTTGAAGCCTGAGTGTGTGCCTGTGAAGCAGAAGCTCAAAAGAACTCATCCTGATATGGCAGTGAAGATCAAAGAGGAGGTTCAGAAGCAAATTGATGCAGGGTTTCTGGTGACTTCTACATATCCTCAATGGGTGGCCAATATTGTGCCCGTGCCTAAGAAAGATGGAAAAGTTCGGATGTGTGTGGACTATAGAGACTTGAATAAAGCTAGTCCGAAAGATGATTTTCCTCTACCACATATTGATATGTTGGTAGACAATACGGCTAAATTCAATGTCTTCTCATTTATGGATGGATTTTCCGGATATAATCAGATCAAGATGGCACCCGAGGATATGGAGAAGACAACATTCATCACACCTTGGGGAACATTCTGTTATCGAGTGATGCCTTTCGGTTTGAAGAACGCCGGAGCCACATATCAGCGAGTTATGACCACCTTGTTTCATGATATGATGCACAAGGAGATCGAGGTATATGTTGATGATATGATCGCCAAGTCAAGAACAGAAGTTGAACATGTAGAGCACTTGTTGAAGCTTTTTCAGCATTTGAGAAAGTACAAGCTTCGTCTGAATCCCAACAAGTGTACATTTGGAGTCCGTTCCGGCAAGTTATTGGGCTTTATCGTCAGTGAAAGAGGTATTGAGGTTGATCCTGCAAAGGTCAAAGCAATACAAGAGATGCCTGCGCCCAGAACTGAGAAGTAAGTCCGAGGTTTTCTTGGCCGCTTGAATTACATTTCCAGATTCATATCCCACATGACTGCCACATGTGCGCCGATATTCAAGCTCCTCCGGAAAGATCAGTCCCATGATTGGACCGAGGATTTCCAGAAAGCTTTTGACAGTATTAAAGAGTATCTGTCCGAGCCTCCGATTCTGTCTCCGCCCGTGGAAAGAAGACCATTGATCACGTATCTGACTGTTCTTGAAGATTCAATGGGTTGTGTCCTTGGCCAGTGTCGCACCTCAAAAATTGGGGATACGACTACAAAGCCAAGCGCGATCGCACGCTCGCAATGATGGACTGAACAGAGTCGCCACCGAACTTTATTTATTCCTAAAAAGGAAAGGGGAAATATCGATAAAACCCAAGACAAAACGACAATGATTATGGTCGTCGCAACCAAATCAGGGTTCGGGAGTCGATTACGCAAGGGGAAGGTATTAGCACCCCTCACGTCCGTTGTACTCAACGGGAACCATTAGGTCAGTTGTGTGCGTTAGCGTTAGTTGAAATGTTAGGCTTTAAGTTATTAAGTGGGAAAGAAAGAATAGAAGATAGGAGAATGTTTTTTGGATTTTTGACGAAGGACTAAACCTAAGTTTTTTATTAGTGGGCCTGACAAGATTTACAAATCCTGCTCCTACGTATCTCAACAGAGAAATCAAGGCTTACGTAGTTCTGGGTAGAAAAATGTTTGTTTGTTGGTCGATTTTAGCGAAAGCTACTTTGTGTCAAATCGACGAAAACATTGTTGGACTACCCAAAATAGGTGGAAAAACATTGCCTTGTATTGTTTTGAAACAAAGTACCTTTCATTTGGAAAAAAGTTTAAGAGACAATCGCACAGCGGCGAGAAAAGAAAGTGATTGGTTTGATGTGTTTTGAGTAATGGCGAGAACTTGGATGAGCGAGATATACATCTCGAATCCTAGCCTCAAGAGTGCGTGGTATACACCACGTTCCATTTCCATATTATTTGCAAAAATGTTTAATAAGAATTAAGTGTTTTGAATTTGATTGAGAAAGGGTATGAAGAAAACCGCATTGACAATTTTAGACAATGGCGAGAGTCAAGATAGGCGAGGCATACGTCTCGAATCATAATCTCAGGAGTGCACGGTATACACCATGTTCCATTTCCACCTTCATTGAAAAAGTGTTAAATAAGAATTAGGTATTTTGAGTTTTATTGTGAAAATGACTTGACACTAGATCAAGTATTGATGGACGTTTAAGAGAAATTTGGATGAGTGTTTGAGAGAAAACAAAGTGGATAAATTTGGATGATGGCGAGAGCTAGGATTGGCGAGATATACATCTCGAATCCTAGTCTCAGGAGTACGTGGTATACACCACGTTCCACTTCCATCTTTATTGAAAAGGTCTTAACTATGAATTACTATTTTTTGAGTTTTTATTAGGAAAACTGGCTTGACGTTGAATCGAGCGTTTGATGAAAGTTTGAAAGAAATGGAATAGGATAGGAGGGAAAAATGGATTGATTTGTTTATTGAGAAAATACTCGACATTGAATCGAGTCTTATTTTTGATCTTTTGGAAATTGTTGATTTTATTCTTGTGTTAGTAGCTAACTAAACAGTCAAACAAATAAAGAAATAAAAAACAGTAAAATTATTACACATCGGGGAAGTGGGGTACATTTTGTCAAATGGGGATTCAAAGTATTAGAATAATTAAATCGGGCCCAAACAACAAATAATGCAATGTATGAGTGTAAGTGCAAGAGAACTGGCTCATTGTAAGAAGGTCCAAGAGTAAGCCATGTGAAGAAAACAACAAATACAAAATTATATTTACAAAACACTTAAAATTAAATTGAAAGAAACAACATCGGGACGTGCACGGATAAAAATTGAGGGACACACAAAACCTAAATAATGTGCTCAAAGCCGGTTTGCGCATGTTGACAATAATTGAAATGTCATATGCGATTGATCAAAACGCGGCGAAATACTATGAATGTATCGATAAAAATAGTCATAGATAAACAACATGGAAATTGTTGAATCCATAAATTAAAATCGATGTTTAACATATAAAATAAAATAAAAGGGTAAACATTATGAGGGGATTAAAACAAAAATGTGAAATAGAAATTAAAGTTTTGCAAAAAATCAAATATGGCACATATGGGAATTGAACCCAGGACTAAGAGCTTGTCAAAGCATCCTTTTACCAACTCCGCCAGACAGGCATCCTTGTCATATAGTCTCAAGCGCTAATACATAACATAAAAAAAAATGGACCAAGCCTTTTAAATAAAACACAAAGTTAAGACAGTAGCAGGTCCTTTTAAACAAATTCATTTTAATGCACACCTGCTACAAGAAACAAATAGATTTAACCTTCTGCAATAAAAAAATGTTCCTTCTATGGACCTTGAACCGTACATCATCTCTCATGCAATCCAAACAACAACAATCAGAAAAAATTTCCGGAACTCAAATTCCTTTCATTTTCGATATATTTCTTTCCTAAGCAAGTCAGCTATGAACGCACCTGATGTCGAGTGACGATGTTGTGTGATTTCGATGCTAGATTCTTGGACCGCGTCGAAAATGGTTATACCGTGGTGGCGGTTATAGTGACGTCCCTATTGTTGCAGCTTGTTATCTTTTCGAGCACCAAAGTCTTCACCGAGTGAGATGAATGGCAACTCCATATTTTGTATTGCTGTTACCTAACAACAGACTAGCAGATCCATGTCATCGAAGAGGTCGTAATGAGAGCCAAGGTGGAAGATGCGATGGTTGCTGGGAAAAATGAGATTTGGAGTGGGTGGTTCAACGGTAGGATTTTATTTGTGTGAACAGTCGGCTCTTTCTGTTTTTGCAGAATTCTCTCTCCCTTGTTAGTGATCAGTGGCGACTACTCTAAGGAATTAGGGTTTTTTTCCGCCCTCTCTCATGAACAGTGGCCTCCTATTATATACCACTCATCCTCTTTCTCTCTGTTGTGTTTTCAGAGTAGTGGTCGTACGGAGGATGCTGGGAGGTTTTTTGTCCTCACCCCAGCTTGGTGGTCCCTCTCCCAATTCTCTTCTTTTTGAAAACTTTACTGTTGGTAAGAAAGGTTTCACCACTGTAAACTCATTTGAGTGAAATATTTGCTTTCACTTTTTGGGAATTGAACTGAGTTTTTGTGGTGTTGTTGGAGCTGAAGTGTCAATTGTTGGTGAAGTACAGTTTTTCTCAAATGCTGACTTTGAATTGCCAAGAACACCTGATTTGGATGAAATCCACCGATACTGAGACACCGCTGATAGCCACTTTGTAGCAACTGAAATATTCTGCTGCCACTCATGCTCACACTACCAACAACTAGTGACTAGTACAAACTTAGCTGGCTCTTGAGATGGATGAGTCTAAATAGCTACCCTCTCATGGAAATTTGCTATCAATAATGCACGGGGGATAACAGGCAGCAGACTATTTAATAAACTGGACGGAATCACAAGGAGAATCTAATATGACATTGAATACTGCATATTCAGTTGGCCTCTCTGGGATCACAATATGCACATGAATCCAAAATGATGGACTTAGAATTGAGCTTGGATCACTGATGCAAGCTTCAGAAGCATAAGCTATGGCATTCAATTTTCCACACCAAGCAACGACACTGAAATAGCGACAAGTCTAAGGAAAATCCATCTTGTGAAGTAAATAGACGTCTGGCTATTCAAGGCGAATTTGAAAAACGGTGGCAGGGGGTCTATTGCAAGCGATTCCGGGAAGCAAACCAGTGTTTTCTCCAACATCATTAGCAACACCAAGGAGTGTAACTTGCCTTTGGTTGAAACCCAAGACAGATTTCAAAGAGTGTGAGTAAATAGGAAAAGTAAAGGTGTTTCCTGATGCAATTTGAAAGTGCAGCAGTGTGCTCTTTAAGCATTCTGTCTAGCCTGCCTACTCCGTAGCCACCAAAGATACGTACAAAAGCCTACAACTGACTTAGATCTATGACTGACTCTGCAAAGTTACCACCAACAGCCTTGTACTCCTGAAGCATTTGTGAATTGGAACAAACAATATCCCAGCACCGGATACATCCTTGATTATATTTTCAATATACCAATTGCACACAGATTCAGTGGCCTACCCTGTATGTTGGCCTATTGGCTTCTCAAACAAACGCAGAGAAGAAATTGGTCCTGAAAAGGCTTCTAAAAGCAAAACTTCACGAATACCCTGTGTAATGTCCTCTCCTGATGTATTGCTCCGCAAGATGCACAATGCTATCGTGTCTCCGAATCAGTGATTCCAGAACAGAAGGTCGTTGAAGATCATTATCCGTTTTTAAAACACCAAGCAACCTTCTTCTGAAATTACCAAGAACGTATTCTCTCATGTACTCTCTCAGAACAAAGACATGGTTTAAAACACATATGGGCTCCATATCATTTAAAACTGAGCACCAATTGGTCAACCTTTGCATTGCATCTTCTAACGTTTTGATCGAACTATTATTTTCAGGAAAGCTTTCATGTCCAGGTAAAGGAAAGCCAGCAGTCCCTTTTGGAGATTTATGTGATGGAATAGACACTCTTGATGCATAATTAAGATATGAAGCTGCCTTGTCATGGTTGAATTGGAAATCAAATGTTTGAAATAGATGGAAATGCCAGAGTTGGAGTACCATCCAAAGAGACTTGATTGTGACAGGAACCAGAAGATTTATCAGCCATGGTCGCGGTTAGAACGGATGGGAAAAAAAAGAAACAGAGATGAGTGGCTGTGATTGGTAATGGAAACAACAGGAAACAATCCAGTTCCCAAAGGTCTCAACTTACTGTCACAAATGGCATGTGCATTACACGCAAGCTTGGCAAAAATTTCTGCAATCTCTTTAATATTGGTTTCAGGCCATTGTAGTATCAAGTGTACAAGATTAGCCATTTGTGCATACAACACCGGCTTCTCCTCCGGTTACGGTATCCTTGATTGTACTGTTTGCTGCAACTTGGTAAATTGCGAGAGAACAACCGATTATGGAATAGACGGAAGACATGATAGCTGCCACTATCGAAAGTAAACATGTTTCATGAAACTCAGGAATTTGAGAAGCGGAAATTCGAATCACTCCAAAACTGATCAGGTATTGATTGCTTGAAATCCTACATGGATCTTTTCCTCCCGATTTATGAAGGCATCTGATCTTCTTATTTCCATCATGCCAGATACGATTTTGACACCAGTTTCTACACTCTTTGGTCTTCTCTTTGGAGTTTTTACAGTACGCTTTGCGAATAGGTCGTATGCGAATATCCTTTCTGTCAGGCTTAGAGTACTCTCCTCCGCAGTATGTTGTTGTTGAATTGGTTAACTCATTCTCAGGCCAAGCTTCAGATGCAATCACATCATTGTTGATTTGTGCTTCGTGCATTACAGTCCCACTGTTGGGTTGCTGATATAATTCATAGTACTGCAAAATTTTCTTCCTGTGGAAAGTAACCTGCTTTGCCTTCACTTGCATGTTCTTCGCATCAACTTTGTTTCCACAAAGAACAATTGGGATGTTTTCACAGACATGACAAAGATCACGGTGCCAAGTAGGGACATCCTTGTATGTCAGCCATGCAGTAACATCAAACATTAGAAATAGCACACTGTCCATGAATATAATATCGATCTCTAAGACCACCGAACTTCTCTCGACCAGCAGTATCCCAGCAGTAGCAACGAATCTTACCACAGTTTGTGAAGAAATCCAATGGATGCACTTCAACACCAATGGTTGGTTCATATTTCTTCTCAAATTCTCCAGTAAGATGCCTCTTTACGAAAGTTGTTTTTCCTGTGCCACCGTCACCAACGATCTCAAGCTTGAAACTAGGATGATCAACTGTTTGCTGATTAGGCAACTTAAGAAAATCAGGATTTGTTTTTCCTGTGCCACCGTCAACGACGATCACAAGTCTGCATCAAATATTGCAACAAGTTCATAGCCTTTCACATAGTCACAGCTCATTGCAGAATTAAGATTTCCAGCTTCAACGCCAACGCTTTATCATCTATTATTGCGAAATCGACGGTATAGCAGGCATGACAACTGGGACTGGTTTGGTTGTGCCTGAGAAACACTGCTGTTATTTTTTGTATGTTTGGAAATGAGGCAGGTCTCAGAATGCAGCTTGTGGAATTGGCGTTGTCGTAATGTTCGATTTCAATCTGGTCTAGGAATCCCAAGGAAACAAACTGTAAGCTTTTGTTTATGCCTTCCGTGTGTATCATAGACTCGGTGAATTTACGCTGAAATTGTTGAGTTTGATACCGTGTAGGATCCGGGTCATGGCTTGTATTAACTCTAGATGATGAATCTGAGTTTTCCTCCGTTGTGCCGCCAAGGTTTAATTCTGCAATGCTTCAAGGTGCCAGGGCATAGGCCATAGTTTACAAGAATATCTAGTTCCTTGCCAAGGACTCCTCTTCGTAAGGCACCTTGCTTGGAACTGAACCCAGTTGCTACCAGCACTTGGCGGAGTACTTCAATCCACGTAAGAGGACTTAGTGATCTTTTCCAAACATTGAGGGAATATTTTTGACTTTCAACTGAGTGAAGCAACGCAAGAAAGTTGCATGACTTATTTAAATAAGGACAAAACCCATTAGAAAGCTCTACTTCAATGTGAGATAGAAGCATTGTGAGAAGGTCCTTGGTCATGAATGAATGATTGGAATATGAATGATTATGTGGGAACCTTTAAATATAAATGAATGAAAAATCTCAATGTAAAAATGAAGAAAATATGAATGCAAACTTAAAAATGCGAAAAAACGTAAAAATATGAAATAGTAAATATGAACATGAATGAAGGATATGAAGGTGAATGAAGAAAGAATGCAAACGAGTGATTGATGGGGAAAAATTTTCAGGGCCAAAATCGGGGTATGACAGCCAGCAAGACGAATCAGGGAAGAAAGAGTATGCTATTTACTACTTGAGTAAGAAGTTCACTGATTGTGAGTCTCGATACTCGATGCTTGAGAAGACATGCTATGCTTTGGCTTGGGCTGCTAAGCGCTTATGCCAGTATATGATAAATCATACGACTTGGTTGATATCCAGAATGGATCCAATCAAGTATATCTTCGAGAAACCTGCTTTAACAAGGAGGATTGCCTGTTGGCAGATGTTGTTGTCCGAGTATGATATTGAGTATCGAGCTCAGAAGGCTATTAAAGGTAGTATTTTGGCTGACCAATTGGCACATCAGCCAATTGAGGATTATCAGTTAGTTCAGTATGACTTCCCAGACGAGGAGATTATGTATTTGAAAATGAAAGATTGCGATGAGCCTACACTCGATGAAGGGCCAGAGCCTGGTTCCAAATGGAGTATGGTGTTTGATGGCGCTGTAAATCAGTATGGAAATGGTATTGGGGCAGTGATTGTTACTCCTCAGGGCACACATATTCCTTTTACAGCAAGGCTAACTTTCAAATGCACGAATAGTACGGCTGAATATGAGGCATGTATCATGGGATTGGAGGAATGCATTGATCTAAGGATCAAGCATCTTGATGTTTATGGTGATTCGGCCCTCGTTGTTAATCAGATTAAGGGTGAATGGGAAACGAATCAGCCTGGTCTTATTCCATATAGGGATTATGCGAGGAGGATTTCGATGTTCTTTACTAAGGTTGACTTCCATCATATTCCTCGAGATGAGAATCGGATGGCAGACGCTCTTGCTACGCTTGCTTCGATGATTGTGGTTAAACTTTGGAATGAAGTCCCCAATATCACTGTGATGCGCTTGGACAGACCAGCTCATGTGTTTGCGGTAGAAGAGGTGAAAGATAATAAGCCATGGTATTACGACATCAAGTGTTTCCTTCAGAACTAGGTTTACCCGCCAGGGGCATCTGTGAAAGATAGGAAGACTCTGAGGAGATTATCAGGAAGTTTCTACCTTAATGGCAATGTGCTTTACAAGAGAAATTTTGACATGGTGCTGCTCAGATGCATGGATAGACACGAAGCAGACCTGTTGATGACTGAGGTCCATGAGGGTTCATTTGGTACTCATTCCAATGGACATGCCATGGCTAGAAAGGTGTTGAGAGCAGGCTACTATTGGATGACAATGGAGTCTGACTGCTGCAAATATGTGAAGAAACGCCATAAGTGTCAGATCTATGCGGATAAAATTCATATTCCTCCGACACTTTTGAATGTGATCTCATCACCGTGGCCTTTCTCCATGTGGGGAATTGACATGATCGGCATGATAGAACCAAAAGCGTCTAATGGACACAGATTTATTCTCATAGCAATTGATTACTTCACCAAGTGGGTTGAAGCGGCATCATATGCAAATGTGACCAGGCAGGTGGTAGTGAAGTTTATCAAGAATCAACTCATATGCCGTTATGGTGTGCCAGATAAGATCATTACTGATAATGGATCTAACTTGAACAACAAAATGATGAAAGAGCTGTGTAGTGAGTTCAAGATCGCACATCATAATTCTTCTCCTTACAGACCCAAGATGAATGGGGTTGTTGAAGCTGCTAATAAGAATATCAAGAAGATTATCCAGAAGATGGTTGTCACGTATAAGGATTGGCATGAGATGTTGCCATTTGCTTTACATGGATATTGCACATCTGTCCGCACTTCAACAGGGGCAACCCCTTTTTCTCTTGTTTATGGCATGGAGGTCGTACTCCTAGTAGAGGTAGAGATCCCATCAATGAGAGTCTTGATGGAAGCCAAGTTGACTGATGCTGAATGGGTTCAGAGTCGTTATGACCAGCTGAATTTGATAGAAGAGAAGAGATTGACTGCCATGTGTCATGGTCAGTTATATCAACAAAGAATGAAGAAAGCTTTTGATAAGAAGGTCAAGCCCCGTGTGTTACGAGAAGGTGACCTTGTGCTCAAGAAAGTCTTGTCTTTCGCGCCCGATTCCAGGGGCAAGTGGACTCCAAACTATGAAGGTCCATATGTTGTTAAGAGAGCCTTTTCAGGTGGTGCTTTGATACTTACAACTATGGATGGGGAGGATTTCACTCGTCATGTGAATTCAGATGCAGTCAAGAAATACTTCTCCTAGAAATAAAAACAGAATAGCTCGCTAAGTTGAAAACCCGAAAGGGCGGCTTAGGCAAAAATGAGCGTCTCGGTGGATTGAAAACCCGAAAGGGAGGTCCAGGCAAAAGTTAGAGACATAGAAAAAAATGAATATATGTATCCCGCTAGATTGAGTACCTCACCCTGGGGCAATCTAGGCACAAATTAGGGATTTGGCAAGTAACTGCATCCTGACAAGATTTTGTTCTGCAACTGGCATCCGTCAGAGATTCTTGCTCATTCATCGTCAACCGAAGCTTCAAATACATCGGATTCAGAATTGGTGGAGAAATGGTCATTATGTTCAATGTAGCCCTTTTCCAATATATATCACCAATTTCAAACTTGTAAAGATCTATGGAGTCTTGCCATTTGCAGACTACCACTCCATCAAATAAATTCGAGCCTTTTATCCAATTATTTGCACTCTTATTTGTTTCTATTCAACAAACGTTTTGCATGCTTTAATTGAGAAAATATCATTGTTTTGAATAATCGAATTTTTCATAACTTGTTTTTTAAACAAAGTGAACATTCACAATGACAAAAGGATACTTAGGAGACCCTCAATGCTCTCCCAAGGATGGTATGATCTCCAACAGGGTAAGACATTTGTTCATATTCCTGGCATGACTGTATCTTCTTCCTCCGGAGCCTTTTGTGGCTTTCTTACTGGGTGGAGTATTCACCACTCTCCCCTTCAGCAGAGTAGCGACATTTCTTCCTCAGCAGATGTGATCTCCTTGATGAGCACGGTACTTGGTGGTTGATCCCTAGAATCCCTTTATCCCTCGGATAGATTCCCCAGTAGAGTTGCTTATGTGGCGGATTTTATCTGTGCAATAAACTCCTGTCCCCAGCTGGAATGACTGATGATTCATCCCCTGCAGAGATTTCGTTGCTTCTTGGTTTCTCTTGCCCTCATCATATTGGATACTCTCCGGTGAACGTGGCTTTCTCTTTTGAGATGTAGTACCGGATGTTTGTGTGCTTATTCCTTGGAGTTGTTTGTGTTAGAAATGTATGTTTGTCAACATTCATCATACATAAACCCCTGCTAGTAGGTAATGCATTTCCCAAGCAGATGTCGACGTCTGATCCCTCAATGTAGAGTCAGCCCATTAAGCAGAAAGTATTTATCTTTCCTTCCGCATTCCCCACTAAGTTATATCCTCGTGGACGACGGCTGTTTTCGCTTCCTCCCAACACATATATTGGGATGGGTTCCCCTATTGAGTTATATCCTCACTAGGACGAGTATTGATTCAGTTTGCCTCTTTGGTTTGATCCTAAATTGGCCTCTGGTGACTTTTTCCCGTGTTTTCCCTGTGGTAAATGAATAATTACTCAATAATCAGTAATCATTCATCTTATCCTCAACGGAGTCTGTGGTTTTCTACCCTCATACCGGTAGTTGTAAACCCTTTTGTTTCCCCTTTGCAGAGTTAACCTTTTGTCCATCCTAATCGGTGACGGTTACTCTTCCGTGGTTTTCTACCCAGTATCCGGTAGATGTAATCCCCTCCTTAACGGTTATCATTATCCAACATTCGGTGTTGATATTCCCTCATTCTCTTGGATAATTGCTCTGATTAGGAAGTTTATCCCCAACAGTCATCTTTCATATACCGGTTGTTGGTAATGTTTGTTGCTCCCCTTGAATGGTCATCATTACATACCTAGTTTCGGTATCCCGATGCCTTTCTTTGTCGGTCGATTTATCCTTTATTAACCCAGTAACCGGTTGTGGATAATATTCCATGCGAGTATATTATCTACGTTCTTACGGTAATAGATAATATATCTCATGCACTCTTTGGTCGAAGCCTTTTGTTCTTCCCCAGTTGAGTAAGATTTGTATCCCTGTTTTAGAATCGAATGTCCATCCCATAATCGAGTTTGCTTTTCGGCCCTCTTTTTGGATGATGAGTGTTTTGGGAATATTCCCCAATTCACGCTTTGGTTGGTCACCTATTATATGCTCAGTAACCGGCGTCCCTGGTGTTCCTTCCTTCTGCTCCCTATTATGACTTTTTGTCCCCTGCGGAGTCAGATTTTCCTGAGTTGAGATATACCTTTTTAGGTCTTCCTCAGATGATTTGGTTGATTGATATCTCTCACCCTTATACCGGTCTTAGATATTCATTCTTCCCGAGCATGTTATTCTCTCACCCTTATACCGGTGTTCAGATCACACGTCTCTTTGAGCTTATTACCCAGTAATCGGTAATACCTCATCCCGTTGCTTCCCCAGGAGGGTTCTGTTGGGATCTTCCTCAGTTGAGTCCTTAGTGGACATCCCCACCTGAGCCCGGATTTTTTTATCCGAAGTATCCGTTACGGATAATTTTGGCTGTATGGGCGTATTCCCCAATACATGCATCTTCGAGTCAGCTCGAGTCCTTCCATTGATTCATTTCATGGATTCTCTCCGTGTCTCTCAGCAAGTTTTAAGTCGTGACCTGCTCACGCATTTTAACCCTTTACTCCCCCCAGAGTCTCTGTCTCCCTAGTGAGTGTATTACTCCTTTGGATTTTCAGTTTCTCCGGATTTCTTTTTCTTTTGTGGACGCATATCCCCACAGAGTTTTGCTATTTGCATGCATACATCTGCATCATGAGGTCTCTTAGGGACCAAAATTCGTCTCTTTGTTATTATTTAAGCCCATTCTACCCCGTCGAGACGAAGATTTTAACCTTCACTTCTCCGGCTAGAATGACCTTAAATAGGGGCATCTGTAAGACCCTAATTTTGTCCCTAAGATCCCTCATGGCATCATAACATTGCATTTGCATTGCCTCAAGGATCATTAGCATCTTGGTTCCCCTTACCTTTGGGTGGGACTTCTTGTGAGTGGTTTGATATCACCAAGCATGCTTGAATTGTATATCATTGCTTTTCTTATTTTTGTTTACTAACCAAAAGCACAAAAATATGTCACTAACATCTTGTGTTTGTAGCTTGAGCAATCACAAAGTCCAAAGCTTCAAGGAGATCATTGGTATAAAGATATGACCAAGAGAAGATGATAGCAAGCATGGTAATGGTTCCCAAAGCTCTCATCCATCAAATATGCCTCCCTAGCATCTCAATTTATCATTTTTGATCAAAGCAAGTCAAAGGGTTTGAGGTTTGTTTCCCAAGGAAACCCTAATTCATCTGTGCACCATAATGCCTTGCTCTTGAAGCAACCTCAGCCCATGATCAAATACAATCAAGGGAAGTTATTTAATTCATCATTTCATGCATATTTGAACTTATTTGAGTTTCCTCAATCATCAATTCATCAAGATATGAGTCATGGACTTGAGAAGTTGATCAGTCAATTCATCTGACTATTCTGAAATGCACTAAAACCTAACTTTTTATGTGTTCGTCAAATGGAGATGGTTCCAAAAGCAAAAATGTTCTTAAGGACAATATGAACAACTTTCATGTTCATAAAAAATTGATTTGAAGCTTGGAAGGCCATCTCCCATTGCAATACATTGTAGGTCATTTTGACTGAAACCCTAATTTTGGGTTAACTTCCCAAGAACATAACTCATTCATTTTTTACGATTTTGAGGTGGGATCAAATGCATTGGAAAGCTTAATATGTATAATTCAAATGTTATGTTGAACAAAAGTTAAAAATATCAAAGTAAATACATGTGATAATGCAAAACATTATAGGTCACTTTGGACCAAATGCATTGAAAGGCAAAAAAGTCTAACTTAAAATGCCCATAACTCTTTCATCAAAAACCCAAATGATCCAAAATATAATTCCATTTTGACTGTCTTGAAAAGATCTACAACTTTGATGTTGGAGGTTTTTTCATTTAAGGCTTGCATCATCAGAACAGAAGGGCTTGAACATTGGCCAAATTTAGAGACTTTGCCTTTACATGTTTTGCACCTTGCACTTTAAACTCCAATTTCACCAATCTCCACACTTCAAATGGATTTTTTCCCAACATAAAAATTGTTCCTTACATCAAAACCTTTCCAACCATTACTCACATGCCTATGTTTGGATTTTCCAAATGGGACTTTCGAAGAAAGGAACATTTAGGTCCAAATATGGAATTCACATGAAATCTTGATACACAAGCAAATGCCATTCAAATTACACGTCCAATTCAACTTGGTTTGTGTTCACCATTCATTTGCATCAGCTTTTGGGCCTCACATGCGCCTGTACAGGCCCATGCATGGAGGACCCAATTCTCATGCACACGAGTATTGCCTTGCATTGCTTCAAGCTCAGCTATAAATACATGCTCCTCTTCATTCAATTCCAACCTAATGGTGCCTGAGATGCTGCACAACTGAATTCATAACCATTACCAAAGAAGCTATTTCACTTTTCTTCAAAAAAATTCAGATCCAAAATTCAACTACATCTGGTTGAATCCTTGGATCTAAAGCTTCTAAACCTTCATCCTATACTCCATTGATCTTCTGTTTTGGCAAAGGAAGCAAGGAATCAAGCTCAAGTTTCCAGAAACCAAGGTTCTGCTTCAACTGTTTTTTTCTTCGAAATTCATTACTCTTTGATCTATTTGCCTGGTCAATGTGTTTTCTGAAGTCCTCACTTGAGAGGCAAGCTAGTGGTAGCTTCAATTTCATGATTTATTGAACTGCATTTTTCATACCTGAATCTTCCATCTCAGATTTCTTACTCTATAGGAATCTTGAGTGTGATTCAAGGTTACATGGGTGATGTACATCACCCTAGCTTCATTTTGGTATATGGATCGTGGATTTTGGTGGAGGTTTGTAAACCTGCAACTCTGGTCGGAGTTCATGTACTCGCCGGAGAAGATGGTGTACACCACCGTCCGTTCACCAATTTAAATCCAAACCGTTTGATCATGTTTCCAGATTGAATCATGTCCTTTGGATCTTATGACTTTCAATAATGCTGGATGTTTCGTTGTTGACTCATGCCTTTCGTGCACGCGCATCTCACATCCGTCTGATCAGCCGCGTCAATTAATGAGGCTTGATCAGACGCTTGTGGTTTTTTCTATTTTCTGAATTTTTGATTTAATTTCTTTTATTTCCTTTATTTTCAAAAATCCATAACTTCTTTATTTTAAATCCAAAATATATGGGACCAATTGCATTCTTCTCCAAATAATTTCTAGTTTCTAATTCTGATTTTTAATATTTTTTATTTTGTCATTTGATATTTTTTGTGAATTTTCTCTTTTGGTTATGTTTAATTCATTTTAAATAGTTTTTGATATCCAAAAAAATACAAAAATATTTTCCTAACCTATTTGAATGATGATGGATCTATGAAAAATATTCTCATCAATTTTTTAATTGATTTGAGATTTATTTGAGATTTTAGTTCAATTAGGTTATTTTTATTCATTTTTAATTGATTAAAAATAGTTTCTGACTTTTAAAAATGCTGAATTTTTTTGTCAAACTTTGTTTGACCTTGTTGAACTTGGGATAAATCATTTGGACCTTTCAAGGTTGATTTAAAGTGATTTTGAAGTTTGACCTTTCCATTATTTTTAATTCAAGTTTATTTTAATATTAAAAATGCTAAAAATATTATGCTTATTATTTGATCTCCAATCTTTATCTCACTTCTGATTTCTCATTGTTTGACTTTGACTTTCAATGTCATTTAGTCAATACATATGGATTGGTACACCTTATTTCACTTTATGCATTTTTGATCTTTTCATTTTCATTATCCATTCTTCATCTCCTTCTTCTTTCTTCTTCTTTCTTTTTGATCAATGAGTTGAAGGTTGATAAGTTAGCATTGATTAGGGAGACTTAATCTTCCTTGATTCAAATCTAATTCATCTTGATCAATTGATCAAGTGAATGGCTTTGCATTAAGGATAAGTTGTCTTCTAAATCATGCAAAAGGCTTAAACCAATACAAGATCAATTCTCTTTTCCTTTTTGGCATGGCAAGTTGTTGGAACTTGGTTCACTAATCAAGACTTCTAACTTGTGTTGTTGCCTACATTATTATTGACCGGCCTCAGATAGTTGTGACTTCTACATAAGTCCAATTACGATTGCTTAACATAGCGCTAAATTTTCCTTATGGCACACTAACTCTGAACACTAACCATTAACAATTAACATTTACTTTTTGCTCATTACTTTTATGCAATTTACTATTCTTGCACATATTATCCATTTGCTTTTCTCTTTGCTCACTTGAGCACATGTTTATGTTAATGCCATTTGTCATTTGCTCACTTGAGCACATAATTGTGTATATACTATTGTGCTTGTGTTTTTGTTTTTGATTGTTGTGGACCAAATGCAAAGAAGTGGACTTAGATCTTAGGACTTTTCCCTATGCAAAGAATGGAGAAATGGACTTAGTTTCTAGGACACTCCCTATGCAAAATTGGAGTAAAAGGACCTTAATGATGAAGATGGATTAGAAGGGTCAAATCTCTAAACTCACTCTTGTCCATTCTTGATTTGTTTCATAGAACTTTTTGATGTTGTGTGCTTTTGTGTTAGGGAATCCTATGTGAGCTCAAATTGAAGAACCATTGCCATGTTCATCCAAAGTGAAAGACACAAGATACATTGAGGATCTCTTAAGAGACTTGTTTGATTGCTTGAACCTACTATTATTGTGATTGCTTATTCCAAAGGATGGTGAGCTACTTGGATCATCAATATGATCTCAATAGGGGAACTCCATTGTGGTTTTGTTTCTTTATCCCTCACCTTTTGCTTTACTTAGGACTTTAGCCCTTCTTCTCCTTCCCTCCACTCTAACCCAAGCCAAAACCTTTTGTGCAAACATTTAACCTTTGTTTTCAACTATTAGAAACCTAAGCCTTATGCTTTTGATTTTCAAACTTTCTTTTCATAACACTTATTTTGAATTGAATCTTTAAGTCAACTTTGACAATTTTGTATATACTTCTAATTGGTAAATATAACCCATGTAAATGTCTTTTGTGGTTCCAATGGCCACTTCCTTAATCAAAATTTTCCATAACCTTTAGCTATTAGGTTTGAGTTATCCTTGTGGTAGATGTAATACTCACATATATCCTTAGTGATGGACAATGAGTCTTCCATGCTTATTATAGGGTTAACCCCTCACTAGCATGTTGAAGCTATCCTCACATGGTGGATTTGTGGTTTGGTTGAGTTTTCTCCCTTTGATAACAAAAGACCTCAAGGCTTTAGGACCAATCAATTCACCAACTCATTTTGAGATTTTTACCCCAAACTACGAGGTTTTGATCCTAATCTTCTTTAAGATGGTACGTAGGCAATGGGTTTATCCATCCAAACACAAAAATGTAAATAACTTGTACATTCTCTTCTCACCTCTTCAATCATGTTTGCACAAACAAAATTTTCACAAGACAACAACCTTTACAACAAGTATGAAAAGGGCTCCCTAGGAGTACCTAGGATGTTTTGGGTGCCTAACACCTTCCCATTGCATAACCAACCCCCTTACCCAGATCTCTGACTCTCTTTTACTAGTTTTTGATTCGATAAAACTTTTAGGTTTTTGTTCGCTTTCTAACCATTCCTTTGGATAAATAGAAGTGCGGTGGTGACTCGACTTGTATGATTTACCTTGGATTTAGTCAATATCTCTAATGATAACGAATACCCCGCTACACACACAATGTAGATACATTAATGCACATGAACTAATTTCTCAATATTCATAGGAAAACATATATGTCTTCCACCAAAACACGTATCAACAAATATTTCATTTACAACTTCAGTGCTATGACCAAAAACTGGCAAAATAATTCCCATACAATGTAGATACATTAATGCGCATGAACTAAGTTCTCAATATTCATAGGAAAACATATATGTCTTCCACCAAAACACTTATTAGCAAATATTTCATTTACAGCTTCAGTGCTATGGGCAAAATCGTAAAAATAATATTCCTTTCGATTCTCACAAGGGTTTCCTCCTTCTCCAACACATGAATCCCAAATATTTGTCAACCCTGAACATTAAAAATAAAAAATGTAAGTGTTACTAAATATTAAAAAACATGTTATAGTGTTTTTACAAGTAAAATTAATTATTTATCGACTCACCAAAATTTTTAGGGGAGTTTTGTATTTTCCTGAACAATTTAAAACTATCCAAAATAGTGAATAGTGATCCTGAGAGTTTGGCTTTCAATTTCAACTCTTGAAGTTTTCTTGGGAGCTTGTTTGTGAAGAGGTTAACTACTTGATTAATAACTTCATTGCATTCTTGAGTATGTGGTTTTTTTTTTATGAAACCTGGGATACAACCAATTGGACCAAGGCCAATTATAACAAATTTTCTTCCACCTAGATCATAAATTTTCTGTAGTACAAAAAGTTAGTGAAAAGTTGATTTTATATATATATATATATATATATATATATATATATATATATATATATATATATATATATATATATATATATATATATATATATATATATATATATATATATATATTATTAGATCAAGATCAAATAGTATAAATAGTATAAATATATAACTATTTTTAATTTTATTAAATAAAAATGATTTAACTTAGAATTTAATCTATTTAATCTTAATTCAAAATTTAGGGTTCACGAATATGTGAATGCGTCAAAATAATGATTGCAACAAAATTGGTTCAAAATTGAATTTCTTTTTTTTTAATGTTAAGTCAACTTAAAAACTTACCTTTATATTTGAACCAAGTTGGTCGATAAGGTAATCTGCAAATTCTTCCGGATTAATCATTTTATTTTTTCCCATTTCTTGTTTAAAATAATTGAAAATGTAATCGTTGGAACCGGTTGATAAAAAAAATATAGATTTTGATAAGTAGTGTCTCAATTTTGTTTTGCTTTGCAAATTTCTTGGAAGATCATTCATCACTGTTGAGGTGAAATATTCAACTTGTTTCTCCAATGACAAGCATTCTCCCTTATACACACACAAAAAAAGGAATATACATATGGTAAGTAACCAACAATTTATAAATGAATAAAAAGGGCATAAGTTTCATAAATACTAGCTCAATTAGAAAAAAAATAGATATGTTAAGTCGAAAGTTAACACTAGTATTCAAATCCTAGAAACACATAACAGTTATTATTACTCCATATGCAGATAATAAAATATATACATTAAATTTTTTCTTTCTTACATTTCTTGTTGAATTCAAGATTCCACATGAGCCTGACGCATAGTTAATACCCGATGTTATTTGATATCTCTCGGTTGTTGAAACACCGACGTATGAAGGTGGCATTGGTAAACTTAATTTAATTGTTGCAAAACTTCATCTTATAAAATGTTTTTCTTGCAAATCAAGAAACCATAATGATTAAAAGTAAATTTCAAGAAATATCATAATAATAAATAGTATGAGATACCGATAAGATCTGCAAAGGTTTTGCCATTGCTAAACCTTCCAGTAGAGCAATTATTGAAATCTATGCCATAGGGGAAATTATTAGCTTTAGCAACAGTATTCAAATTGTTGTTATTTCCGGCATCTACAGTTGAATCACCAAAAACATACAAAGCTGGAACAAGACCTTTTGTAGAATAACAATTTGCCAACGAAAATTTTAGACTAATAAGGGATATAACCCAAAAAACTTTAGATATAGACATGATATTTTGTTGAATAGAAATATATGATAATTGTGAATGATGTTTGGTCTTATTATATATGACTATTAAGAATGTTTGTTTTAAGTTTTGTTGTCAAATATCCTAATGTTTTTCTTGAGAAGTATATTGAAGAACATTCAAAGAAAATCAAATAATATCTAGAAGCAGAACGATCCCATGAGATAAGAACTCCATAGTTAGAGAGATTTAACTTGAAGTAGTATTTGGATGAGTGACCTTCTAGGATGTTTCTCAGAAAGTGTGTGACTGAGAACAAAACATGTTGAAAAGACTCGCATTGATTTGTGGGGTCAGTCGGTAATCCTGAAAACAGTCTGGGGCGTTACAACAAGCATCTTAGGACGATTGGTGGACAGTTCTAGCAAGTCTACTAGTATCGTCAAAGTAATAAATTAAATTCGTCCCCGCAAAGATTACGAATTTTAACAACATAATTATTATGCGGATGAAAGTAAATAACAAAAAGGGGGTTTCAGAGTTGTTTCAGTATAAAAATATGATGAGAAAATAACGGGATAAAATTCAATGATTAAAAATGATTAGGTCTCTCTTTCAACTCCCCTACTTTTACATGTATATGAACGGTGTATTAATCTAGCCACTCATAGTGAATTTAATGATTACCATGAGTTTAGATGTAAAGTGTAACACCCTGAGTTTTCAATTAATTATTTAATTAAATTTTTAATTATTTTTATTTATTTAACTGAGTGATAAAATAATTTATGTGGTTTAATTTTGTGTTAATTGGATTTTATTGGGAATCTGTGGTATTTTATTTAATTAAAATAATAGAAAAATAGGAATTATAAATTGTGGAGTGGAAATTAATATTTTTGTAAAAGTGTTGGGCTAACAAGAAAGTTACTAATAATTAATGAAAATTACTAACTTAAATAAATTAGTATTAGGTCATTTATATAGAAAAAGTTTGGGGAGTAGAGGTTTTTGTCTGATACATGAAAAAAGTGGAAATAAGCCAGGAGTTGGAAACCTAAAGGGAGATCTAACAAGCGGAAATCATAGCCAAGACATTGGATTTGTTACTCATTGGAAACAATGTCCCTACCCTGCAACAAGTAAAGACTTGGTTGGGAAAATGTTTTTCTATGAAGGACCTAGGTGAAGCAGCCTATATATTAGGAATCAGGATCTATAGAGATAGATCACAAAAACTGCTTGGCCTAAGTCAGAGTACATATATAGATAAAGTTCTGAGACACTTTAATATGCATAATTCCAAGAAAGGTTTCATACCTATGCAACATGACTTGTGTCTATCAAAAACATAATCCCCTTCAACTAAGGAATAAAGGGATCGCATGAATAAGATTCCATATGCATTTGCAATAGGATCTATCATGTATGCCATGTTATGTACTTGACCAGATATCTCGTATGCTTTAAGTGCAACATGTATGTACCAATCTAATCCCAGTGATGCTCATTGGGTAGCTATCAAGAATATCCTTAAGTATTTGAGAAGGACTAAGGACTCATTCTTGATATATGGAGGTCAAGAAGATCTTGCTGTAATTGGATACACCGATGCTAGCTTCCAGACAGATAAGGATGACTTTAGACTGCAATCTAGTTATGTGTTCTACTTAAACGGTGGCGTTGTGAGCTGGAAAAGTTCAAAATAAGACACACTTGCTGATTCTACAACCGAGGTCGAGTGTGTTGCTGCCTCAAGTGCAAAAAAGGAAGTTGTTTGGATTAAAAAGTTCATTAGTGAACTTGGCATGGTTCCTAGCATTGTGGATCCCATTGATCTCTATTGTGATAACAATGGTGCTATTGTACAAGCTAAGGAGTCTAGATCTCACCAACGATCCAAACATATACTTAGGCGTTATCACCTCATTCGAGAGATAATAGATAGAGGAGATGTGAAAATATGCAGAGTACCTACACTTGAGAATATTGTTGACCCACTGACAAAGCCTCTTGCACATCAGAAGCATGATGGCCATACTAGATCTATGGGTATTAGGGGTATGCCTGATTGGCTCTAGTGCTAGTGAGGGATTGTTGGTGTAATCCCTAGAGGCCAATACTTTTGGTACTTGTATCAAATTATTTATTAATAATAAAAAGGCTTTTTCATTTATTATTTTTGTTTAATAAAGTCCCTAAAATAGCTAGTCCATTTGATGTATCAAGTGTGACTTAATCATGAGATCCCATTAAACGTAAGGAAACTATTCTTAAAGTATCTGTAGTCGAGCTTTGTTGTGAAATGGAATAACATTAAATCATTAAGACTATTATGTATATAGACTGATGATCACATCTCATGGATCATGGATAAGGAGTTATAAAGTCTTAAACATAGGTACGAATATTAGGAGTAATATTTATACTGGATTGACCCGCTATGAGAATATTATATATAATGTTATGCAAAGTGTCATAAGTTGTTCTCATGGTGATAGTGGTGTATACCACCCTTCGACCTGAAACCACTATGGACCTTAGATGTAGAGTCGAGTGCTTTATTGTTGATCAACCATTATCCATAACTGGATGACCATAAAGACAGTTGATGAGTACTCCATGAAGCATGTTGAGGGACATGAGTGACCTAGATATAATTTGCCCATCCTACGTAACAGGATAAATATCTAAGGGCCCAATGTTGAACTAGACAAGGAGGACACGGTCTATGCCTTGTGCTCAATATAGACATACGAGCAAAAGGGTAATTGTACACACAAGTATTATCACAAAAAGGGATTTGTCAGATCACATGATATTTTCGTGCATTGGGTAGCAGTGATGTGTTGCTAGATACCACTTAGTGTTTATTATGTTAAAAATGTGATTTAATATAATTGTCAATGTAAAGAAAATATACAGGGTCACACACAAAAGGACAGATTGATGAAAGATAGAGTAAATAAGGAACACCGTAAGGTATGGTACACTTAAGTGAATTGTGGAACATCGTAAGGCATGGTGCACTTAAGTTGAACACGAAATATGGTAAGGTACCACGTGCTTAAGTGATTTTTTGGTATACCATAAGATATCGGCCACATACAGTTAAGTGGGCTTTTTAGCTTGCATCCCAGATAAGTGTTTCTATAAATAGAACCTTTTACAGAAGCATTTCATTAGATGAAATTTCATTTCTCTCTCTCTCTCTCTCTCTCACACACACACACACACACACACACACACACACACACACACACACACACACACACACACATACACACACACACATACACACACACACACACACACACACACACACACACTCAAAGCCTTCATTCGTAGCAGCTAGAACTGAGACTTAAGGAATATGTTCGTGTGGACTGAGTAGAGGCATTGTCACCATTCAACGTTCGTGATCACTCCTTAGATCTGAATCAAAGGTTTCAATCGCCACAAGAGGTAACGATTTTTATCACTGATCATGTCGATTCGTAAGGATCACTAAAGGAGAAAATTTTAATTTCCGCTACGTTTTGGATCGCCATTATCCTTAAAAAATAATCATTCAAAAATAGTCATATTAAAAATAGTATAATGTTTATACTAGATTTTGATTAGTAATAGTTTTTTAATTGAGTTAATTTCTAGTTTCTTTTAATTTCATTTTAATGATTAATTAGAGATTAGGATTAACATTGATTAATTTCAATCTTTAATGTCATTATATTTTATATGATTTCATGTGCTAGATTGAATGATTCTTACCATGATCTCTTATTGGTAGATTAGTTGATCAATTTCATTTTTGATCAACTAATTACCTTTTTTGAATTAGACTTGTCTTAAACTTTCATGAACAATTACATGCTCCCTTATGGTCCATATTCATGCAAGTGATCATAAGTCCCTTGATCACTTGATTGAATTAGATACTTATACTTGCTTCCACTGAATCATTCATGTCAATCTCAAGATTCACAATCAGAACCCTGAATATATAAGGACATCAAGACTTGATCATGCTAAGTTTCATTCCTTCAATAACACTTTGCCTCATCCTTTTTAAAATAAATGACTTTTCTTTCAAAACATCTCCTTAATCATGATGTGAATTGCGCACCATGAGCCTTAAGTAACAGTGAAGAATGAGAGGGATATTTTCTACCCTTGTTCTAAATAACTTTGAATATAGGATGTAGACCCCAATTATTTAAAGTATCTTCCTCCATTCATATACTTTAGTGCAATTCAATTAAGAAAACTTTCAAAATTTCTTCCCCCCACACAACACTTTAACAATCACCATCAATTATACTATTCTCATTGGACAAAACATTATAATCTTTCAATACCCATATATTCTTGAGGTTAATCTCCTTATATCGATTAATCACCTCCTTCATGGGTTAATCGCCTTCTCATGGTTAAAACCCATCTCTAACCATGCATAACTCTTGAGGTTAATCACCAGTTCTTGGTTAATCACATCCTTCTTATGTTAATCACTTTTTCATGGTTAAAACCCTTTTTCATGCATGTTTGCCTTGTAATACTCAAGATTAGGAAAACCTTTTTCATGCATGTTTATCTTGTGAGACTCAGGCTTAGGATGACCCCTCATTCTCATGCATGTCTACCTAGTGAGACTCAGGCTTAGACGGACCCCCTTTTCTTTTATGTTTATCTTGTGAGGCTCAGGCTTAGGTAAACCATTTCTCATACATGTCTGTCTTGTGAGACCCATGCTTAGACAAACCATTTCATGCATGCTTTCCTTGTGAGACTGAGGCTTATGCAATCCCCCTTTATGCATGTTTGCCTTGTGAGACTCAGGCTTAGGAAAATTCTTTATTTTCTTGCATGTCTGCTTTGTGAAACTTAGGCATAGGTAGACCCCCTCTTTGTAGGTCTTGATCCATGGATCTAGGCAAAACCATACGACTCTGCATTGGCTAATCACCATCTATTGGTTAAACACTTTCATACCATAATTTTTAACCCTAATATCCCATATATCATTTTCATCATTTCACATAAACAAGATCACATCTTGGTGACTCCCATATTCATCTTTGGGTTTTCTTTTTTGCAGGGATCACCAAGCACCTCCTTGTTAGTTTGTTTTACCTTTGTGTTTATATGATTAATAGCTTATCTAACCACTAATCAAAATATCAAAAAATATGTCTTGTTTCCCTTAAGTTTATTGTGCAAGGTAAGGGATTTTTAACCAAGGACATCTCAAAGTTTTGTGGCTTACTTCTCAAGGAAAGTCAAAGGTTCATGTGTTTATTTTCATGCCTTCTTCAACAAGCAACTTCAAGATTTGAGCAATTCAATCAAAAGGAAATCAAGGACACCTTATTTTGAGTTCATATGATCATCCATGTGCTTTGAAATGTAAGGAAAGTCTAAGTACAAAAGCTTGTTCCAAGGGGTTTGACCAAAAAGTCAACATTTTGAAGTCAAAGTTCCAAGGATCGCAACTCATTTAATTATCAACATTGAACGAATCATTTTGCACATGACTTATATCAACATCCTCTACAACTTCTCTTGACATTACAAGAGCTAATTATGTTTGGAGAATCATCAAACGTTTGTAGACATTATAGAGCCAATTATGCATGTTTTCCTTGTAAGAAACTGTTTGATGTTGACTTCTTAGCCATATCTGAATATCCTTAATGGGTTGTAAATATCGTGCAAGTTCCGAAGAAGGATGGAAAAGTCAGAATGTGTGTAGACTACCGAGACCTCAACAAAGCAAGCCCAAAGGATGACTTCCGTTTGCCTTAACACAACTCATTTCTTAGTCTTCTCGTTCATGGATGGCTTCTCCGGCTACAATCAGATAAAAATGTCTCCTGGTGATATGGAAAAGACTACTTTTATTACTCCATGGGGAACTTATTGCTACAAAGTCATGGCATTTGGTTTGAAAAATGTAGGGGCAACCTATCAAAGAGCCATGGTAACCCTCTTTCAAGATATGATCCATAAAGAGATAGAGGTTTACATGGACAATATGATTTCCAAATCCAAAACAGAACACGAACATCTTGACCATCCGAGGAAGCTATTTGCCAGACTCTAAAAGCATAAGCTACAATTGAATCCTGCAAAGTGAACTTTTGGGGTTAGATCTGGTAAACTTATGTGTTTCATTATTAGTCAATGAGTCATTGTAGTTGACCCTGACAAAGTTCAAGCTATTCAAGACATTCCACCTCCTACGACAGAAAAGGAAGTCTAAGGCTTCATGAGAGGACTAAACTACATCTCAAGATTCTTCTCCCGTCTGACGGTTACCTACGAACCAATATTCAAATTGTTGAGAAAGAATTAAAAGATCGAGTGGAACGACGATTTCCAAGGGGCATTCGACAAAATAAAGAAATAATTGCAAGAACCGCCGGTCCTAATACAACCAGTTCTGGGTAGGCCACTAATAATGTATCTCACAGTATTGGATGAACCAATGGGTCGTGTACTTGGTCAACATGACGACACAAGCAGAAAAGAACATGCCATATATTATTCAAGCAAGAAGTTCACTTATTATGAGACTATATACTCACTCTTGGAGAAGACTTAATGTGATCTAGCTTGGGTCGCTCGATGCCTAATACAATACATGGTCTATTACACTACTTTGTTGATATCCAAAATGAATCCCATAAAGTACATGTTCAAAAAGCCTGGTATCACTAGAAGAATAGCTCATTTGCAAATGCTTTTGACTGAATATTATATCCAATATATCACCCAAAAAGCCATTAAAGGGAATGTACTGTTAGATTATCTCGCTCATAAAACCCTGGAGGGTTATAACCAATGAGGTTTGACTTTCCAGATAAAGATATTATATTTATCAAAGACTATTAAATTCCATGCTCTGGAGAAGGACCTGAACTAGGATCACGATGGACGCTCGTGTTCGTTGGTGCTTCAAATGCTCGAGGTCATGGGATTGGGAAATCCTTACTTCTCCAAAAGGATTTCATCTTATTTTGACAACAAGATTATGTTTTGACTACACCAACAATATGGAAGAATATGAAGCATATATCTTTGGAATTGAATCAGCCATTGATCTAAGGTTCAAAGTCCTCGAGGTATACAGAGATTCAACTCTGGTCATCAGTCATACCAAAGGGTATTGGGAAACTCGTGATCACAAGTTGATTCCATACAAGAAACACATCTTAAAGTTGATTCCCTACTTTGATGAAATCATTATCATCATATCCCTAGGGGAAAAAAACAACTAGCAGACGCTTTGGTGACATTGTCATCCATGTTCAAAGTTAAGTGGGCTAACAAAGTACCATCCATAACAGTTGAACACCTGGATGAACCAATATATTTTTTAGCAACCAAGGCAGAATCTGATGATAAACCTTGGTACTACGATATAAAAAGGTACCTAGAGAAAAAATAGTACCCATAGAACATATCCATTATAGATAAGAAGACGTTAAGGAAACTATATGCCAAATTCTTCTTGAATGGTGACGTGTTGTACAAAAGGAATTATGACTCAGTCATGCTCAAATACGTTGATAGACACGAAACATACATGACCATAAAAGAAATCCATGAAGGTTGTGAAGGAGTCCATGCCAATGGGCATGCTATGTCTAAGAACATCCTCCGAGTTGGATATTACTAGACAGTTGGAGATTGATTATTTCCATCACGTCAGAAAGTGACACAAATTCCAAATTTATGCTGACAAGATCCATGTGCCACCAACTCCATTGAACGTCTTGACATCACCACAGCCCTTCTCTATATGGGTAATTAATATAATTATGATGATTGAATCAAAAACTTCGACCCGACATCGCTTTATTCTAGTCGTTATTGATTACTTCATAAAATGGGTCGAAGTTGTTTCATATACCAATGTCACTCGACAAGTGGTTACAAGGTTCATCAAGAAAGAAATAATTTGTCGCTAGAGAGTTTGTAGCAAGATTATTATTGACAACGTCATTAACCTGAACAACAAAATGGTGAAAGAGTTGTGCAAAGAGTTCAAAATTAAACACCGTAACTCTTCACCATATTGGCCCAAGATGAATGGAGCCGTAGAAGCAGCAAACAAAAATATCAAGAAGATTATCCAGAAAAGGTCAAGACATACAAGGATTGGCTACGACACTTCAGTACACACTTCTACTGGGGCAACTCCATCTTTACTCATATATGGCATGGAAGTTGTCCCTCCAATCGAAGTTGAAATTCCTTCATTAAGGGTTATCATGGAAGCCAAGCTTGACGAAGCAGAATGGGTCTAATCCAGATTTGGTTAGCTGAATCTCATAGACGAAAAGTGATTGACTGGTCTCTGTCACGGTCAGCCATACTAGAGACGTCTCAAGAATTCTTTTGACAAATGGTTCGCCTTGATCCTCACCACCTTTGATGGGGAGGATTTTCCACTACCTTTGAACACCGACGCAGTCAAAAAGTATTATGCCAAAAAATAAATGAATAAAGAGCCCACTAGGTTGACGTCTGAAACAACAACCTAGGTAAAAATGGGTATCTCGGTGGGGCAAAAAAATATATGCCCAGGAAAAAATTAGGGATCAAATAAAATATATATAAGCCCGCTAAGTCGAAAACCTGATAAGGAGACTTAGGAGAAAATGGGTACCCATGTGGACGGAAAAAAGAGAGAAAAATTTCCAGGAAAAAGTTAGGGATTAAGGCATTTGACTGTAATACTTGAGCCTACTTCATCACAACTAGAATTCAGACGGCAAAAGATATGTCCAATCATTGTCAACAAAGCAAAGTATGGGGATTCAGATCTTATAGTGGGTAGTAGCCTATGTTGTAACCGATGGAAATTCATATAAATCTCCCATTTCCATTTATCCTTATTTTTCAATTTTTATGTAAATTCCTCTTCTAGGATTTTATATCTTTTTACTCACATCTTATGTACAAACTTTCTTTAACATCCAATAAAATTTCTATTTCCCTTATTTATTTTGTTTTCATAATCAATTTTCTTTTCCTATGTTTTGTTTACAAATATTGATTATATATATATATATATATATATATATATATATATATATATATATATATATATATATATATATATGTGTGTGTGTGTGTGTGTGTGTGTGTGTGTGTGTGTGTGTGTGTGTGTGTGTGTGTGTGTGTGTGTGTGTGTGTGTGTGTGTGTGAAAACATCGAGAATAATAAAAAGCTAAAAAGAAAAAAATGTATTACCTTGTCTACTTAAAAAATGAAAAAGGGAGATCGGTGGTCTACAATGAACGCTCAATACATGAAAGTATCTGGATGACGACCCATTCTAGTATTAAGTCATTCTTTCTCTCAGGAAGGATCAAGATGTAATCCCCAACAACCATGGTAACTTGAGATCCTCTCCTTTGCTATGAAATATGTAGTTCAGTTATCAGAGGTCGGAGATTTGAAGCCTACCACTAAACAAAAGAGTTTTGTCCTTGTAGACATTAGTCATTTCCCCAACAAAAATAATTCACATTGCTGCATAACATGCACAATCTCATGCATCATATGAATCAAGCATACTATACATCGCATACATAGATCATACATAACAAACATCTCTATTGTGAATGATATATTCCCCAAAGAAGGATGCCAGTCAATAACTGTAGCGGGCTATTCGTTACCATTAGATACATATACAATTTCATTTTACATACTTATCAAAAATTCATATTACCTTGTGTATCCTTATTGTCCAAGATTGTTGGAAACAAGAGGTTCATTAAAAGGGAGGATTATTCTCTTTTCTGAACTTAGTGAAAAATACAAGAGGATTGTTCTTGGTGTGATTATTAGTTTCTATATAGAAAGACTAGGAAGAGTCTTGTAAAATTCATAACAATAGTAAAATCTCTTTCATGTTGAAAGGGGACTGGAGTACTCTTGATCTGTAAGAGGAACCAAGATATTTCTTTGTGTTCTTTACTTTCTGCACTTTACTGTTCATTGCATAACCAAACCAGAAAAGAAAGAACAAAGTTTTCATAAAACTGGAAAAAGTCTAGTCCCCCCCCCCCCCAAGGCGCATACTCAACTTACAAATGATGTGTTGTCTTGACCTATCATCTGGACGAGACAAAAGACCAAGAAAACTTGATTTATTTTATCTATCCATCTTAGTAGAATACATATGGGTCGTCTAGGTGAAGAAAGATGATGAATCTCATAGACAAGTTTACTTCATTGAAACATTTCTATAAGGACTGGAAATAAGATACCAAAAGTTAATAAACATTGTGCTAGCACTCATAAAAACATCATGAATGGATGACACACCATGTAGTTCTATTTTAGAATTTTTTAAGGAAGAATTCAAATTTCAATTGGACAACTGAGTGTGAGGTCGCATTCACCAAACTCAAAGATGTCGAATTTCTTGTCTCTGCATCTTTTCTTGACGAGACCAAAGACCATGGAAATGAAAAATATCATTTATATTCTACAATCTAGAGCATTTTCTGTAACATATGGATTTTAGATTCCAAAAACCTTTTTAAAACAACCCCCTATTATTATCATCTCTTCAACAAAACCTGTTTTTTCACATCCCTAATTCCCCCAATCTTAAATTCAAAAATTGCCTAAGTTTAGATGAAATCTTACTCTAGTCAATCCTAATTTTTTCTATTTCAAACAAGTTACTATACATTTGATTAGATACATTATTTATGTATTACATTTTTTTTCCTTATTGGTTACTAAGATTGTCCATATTGTAGATTTCAAACACATTAGGTGCTTATATCGGGATTATATATCAAACATGCCCCGGGCGTGCCTTCAGGTTATATAATTCGAACCATGACAATACATGATGTTGAAGTTATGTACATATTATTTTCTAGTTAAATTGATTGATTAGTTATTTTTGTGTTAGTAATGGACTTGAACAACATGTTATGTACCCAAACTAGAGGAAACATAGACTCATATAATGCATTTGTTATGCAAGAGCGTGCATGTAAGATACACGTTGATAGAGTTGGACCATTCATTCCATAACCTCCGTTTGTGGTTTAAGAGCCTGAGGTAGAGCTCATAGAGGTACAAGTACTCGAGATATAGTTAGTAGAGTCAAAGGTATATCTAGGAGGTTTATATGACAAATTTGTATTGTGTTATTACGGTGAACATATGGCTAGATATATTTGCGATGAAGATGTATGTTACATATATGATGTATTGTATTATGTTAAATTTATATTTTGTGTTACTTCTGTTTAATTTCATTATTTTTTAGATATGTAATTGGCCCTTAAAATGTATCAAAAATGGAAAGAAAGTCATAACTCTTCACATTCCAGAAGAGGAATATTTCTCTGATGCAAAAATTAACATAACTGACCATGACTTGCTGACATTCTTCTTAAAGAGATAGAACTAGGAGACAAGCATCTTCAATCTTACAGTTGAGGAGATGATAATGACACTAGATGACATGTCATTTATTTTGCATCTCCCCGTCCATGGATGTCTTCTTGACAACAAAATTATTACCAAAAACAAATGGATGGTGTTTTTAGTTGTGTTACTTGAACTAGACTTTAAGAAGACCCTTAGAGAACTTGGAAAGACCAAGAGGACTCATGCACGATTAAAAATCCTTGAAGAGGGGTTTAACATTTGTGTGATAGCCTTCTTAACGATATGGAGGCTCATGTGAGGAAACACTTCACCGTTAGGGTGTCTCTCTTGTTTATGGTGTGCTCTACCACCTTCACACACAAGAACACCACATACATCTACTTGATATATCTATGGTTTTTCAAACATCTAGAGACGGAGGGTGACTACGTCCAAGGGACAACAACATTGACTTTCTTGTATAAGAAGTTGAATGTTGCAACAAAAAGTAAAGTGGAGCGGCTAGTAGGAAATATGACACTACTTTAGGTAACATTTTCACGTAATTACTTAATTAATTGTTCAAAAATAATTAGTATAAGTTGATACATGTGGTTCTATCACCCCTTTTTAACTATTGGTGTATCGGTGTTCGACCCTTAAGAGGATGCATATTATGGTGGCGTTGTTTTCCATCTGGTCCTTAGATGCACACGCATTCGAGACATGACTATCAAGTTAGTATCTTCTAGAGTTGTATAGAAAGACTCAAATGACGACGCATTTGTCTAGAGATTTTTAGGAAAACCAATGATGCATTATAACTGAAGAGGATGAAGACGAGGGTCACTAGTTCCTATATGACCTATTAGGATGCATTTTTTAGGATGGTTTCGTTTTGTTCAGATTTAGTGGTATTTTGTATACAATATTATAACGTATTTAACTTGATATTTTACATTATATATAATTTTGGATATGTTTTCTTCAATTGTTATTTTTTTATACTTTTTAGGTTATTATTCATGTTGGTAGAATTTAAATGTGTTAGTATCAAAGACATTTTTTGGTTAAATTATTATTTACAATAACATAAATTTTTGATTCTATAACTTGGATCCCAGCTAACGAGTATTTAACATAGTCAGTGTTCTATAACCCTAATCCATACTAAGGAATTTTTGACAAAGTTTGAACTCAATAATCCACACCACGCACAAGAGTGTTTGTCATAGTCTAAATTTTATAATAAAAAATATGTCATTGGATTTTTTTGGTCTAGATTGCACAAACACTTTTTTTTACTAGAATGTATAGAAACTTGTATTAATGATGTGTTTTGTTTATTTGCGGCTCACACAAAAAAAATACACTATTTTTATCCATACCCAGTTAGAATAAACTTTAACCTAATTGCAATTTACTATAACATGTGGACTCATCCTTACTTGTTCAAGATCAATTTCGATGTTATATTGTTTGATCCGAAGCACATATCAGACTAAATGAATTCTTGTCTCAACCACCGTGACACAAGAATGGAATGATCAATGTTGAGTTTCAATATTCGTCACTAGACAATGATGAGCATGTTCACTTCACCAACATGCAACTCCACAATGACAATGATGTGGGTACCATGTTCTCCATATTTGATATGTATCGTTCCATAGAACCTATCAAAATAGATATGTTAATGCTATATGTTCAAGTGTGATTTGTATTAGGATTTTGATGAGACCGCCGTATTCATGATTGATCTCAATTTAGATGTAACTATTTTTTCCATTCCCTGATTTTATTTGTATCTAATTGATTTTTTATTATTATTCACAACTTATTGATGGTGTTTGACATATAACATAATTTTATTTCATCTGATTTAATGGAGTGTTCAAGTTGATTATATGTGTTCATGTTTTCAACCATTCCAAATTCTAGAAAGGGTAGACTTCAAAACCATATCAAGAAGTTTAAAATTCAAAAGATATTTTTGTCAGTTTTATAAATTTCTTAGAGAATATAAAAAAAGAAAAACTCAAAAACTAAATATGAACTCCTTACTTCCTCAAGGAGGACCACACCCTTACAAGTTACCACTCGACACATGTAAATTACTCTTGTTTTCTATGTTTAATTTTGTTGACAATGATATTCAAGCCGGCCGATACATTTCCAAACCATTTGTTTATGATAGTTTCAATGTCATTTTATATAAACTTAATCATATTAATAAACTTACCATATTTAGTTCTCAAAGAAAATCTCATACACCAATAATTTCACAGCACATTGCATAAGTCACATTCATTTTTTGTCAATCTCTATTAATATGCAAAACGTTAAAGCAACCAACATCAACAAACACATAAAGACAAACACATGCAACAAAGTTAAATAATTTGATACCAATAAGATCCATACATATACGATATAAATGCCACACATGAATGTTACCAACATGCATAGTAAACATAAAATCCAAACGAAGCAAAACAATGGGATCTAACTATGAAAATATTCACGATCTTCAAAAATGTTCATCAGTTGAAGGAGAGAATGATGATGGTGATGATGCATGTCTCTCTGCTATGCTTCTTTGTTGTGGTCCAATGATTTACACTTCTGTATTGAAAGCTTCAATTGAACTAAACTTGTTTGAGATCATTTATAAGGCAAATCCACCATGTGTTTCAGCATCTTATGTTGCTTCAATGCTACAACAAACAACACAACATCCTCAATTGGCTCGACGACTCGACCGAATGCTGTGTCTTCTTGCAAGCCATGATCTTCTTGTTTGTTCCGCAAGAACTAATGAAGAAGGTGGGAGTGAAAGAGTTTATGAATTGTCTTTGGCTGGTAAATACTTTGTTAATGATGAGAAGAATGGATCTGTTGCTTTGTTCTCAACATTCATGAATCACCCAAACCTAATGGAAGCATTGTAAGTCATGAATTTTCGATGTTCGACACGTGTCAACGTTCAGATACACCAACACAATACGAACACAAGAATACATTCAATTTATTTGTTTAGTGTTAATATGATTGAGATGTTGTGTTTTATGTTTGGCAGGAACAATTTTAAGGAGGTACTATCGAATTGTGACAAGGGACTATACATGAAAGTTCATGGAATGGCTGTTTATCAAGGAATACAGTCTGATCCAGCATGGAATCATGTGTTTAATAGAGCAATGGGTGATATTTGCACAATAGAAATGAAGAAGATATTAGAAAAATACAAAGGATTTGAAGGAATATCATTGTTGGTTGATGTTGGAGGAGGAATTGGACAAAGTTTGAATATGATTATATCTAAGTATCCTTCTATAAATGGCATTAATTTTGATTTACCCCAAGTGATACAAGATGCTCCATTTTATCAAGGTATATTTTTTTTCTTCCATATATAAGCATTTGACTATTAAAGTTATTAGTCCCTTAATATCCTTTTCTTACCATTTACTAAAATATTTTTATTTTATTTTATTTTATTTTAATATTTTATTTTTTCTAAATCATTGATTTAAAAATATAAATAGTTTTTTTATATTATTACATAAATATTATAAAAAAATCGTCAAAAATTTAATTCTAAACCTTTAATCTTCACTTATCTAACTCATCAAGCATATAACAATTGATTATCCATCTCTTTATTACTATTGTTTTAAATAATGAACATGTTGCTTTTTTAAAGCTTAAATATATTGTCTTTGAATATTAAGAATTTTAAGTTTATTCTTATTTCTATTATTTTATTTAAAAAATAAAGTTTTAGTTCCCATAAAAGAAAAAAAATATTTAAGATGGTCACAACTTTTCTATCTATCATAAAAAATTAAATTGAGTATTGTACCTTTAACAAATCATCTGTTAGCATTTAATTTAATTTAATTTAATTTATTTATTTATTAAATAGTATATTTTTTTATTATTTTCAAATATTTTACTTTAAAAGTAATTGTACTTAATTTTTTGTATTTAGTAAATAACCATTCACCATTTCACATTGAACAGTTTTATGGAAGGCCTAGACTTTAAAAATTGAATATTTGACATAAATGTATTCTAGATATATACTTTTATTTGACATAAACATGTGAAATTTTTTATTTATAATTATTTTGAGGCTGAATTTTGATAATACAATAATGACCAAAATTTTATACTTTAAAAATGAATAACTAAGGTGTTTTATATATATATATATATATATATATATATATATATATATATATATATATATATATATATATATATATATATATATATATATTTAATGGCTTAGTTGAATTAACGAGTCAAAATTCAAAACTGCAACTAACTCATAAAGAAATTGCAATGGTAAGTATTAATATATATAGGGACATAAAAAAGAAGATTGTTCTCAACCTCTACATTATTTATTAAAAATAAATTATTTATTTTAAATATATTAAATAATTAACATCCTTAAATAATATGTATATATATTAAATATATCAATTATTTAATAAATTATAAAATAAAATTCTTCTACAAATAAGACGAGAGGAGAATCTATGTATGTATGCATATGTATGACTAATGAGTGAGTTATTGATTCTATGAAGGGATTGAACATGTTGAAGGAGACATGTTTAATAGTGTTCCGAAAGGTGATGTTATTTTATTGAAGGTTAGTCAATAACATTAATTTTGATATATATATATATATATATATATATATATATATATATATATATATATATATATATATATATATATATATATATATATATATATATATATTTCATCAAATAATACATGATTAAGTAACAATAACATTTTCAATGTGGTTGGTTAATGATTATAGGCTATACTACACAATTGGTCTGATGAAAACTGTCTCAAAGTTCTAACTAAGTGCTACAAAGCTTTGCCACAACATGGTAAAGTGATTGTTGTGGACTTCATCATGCCTCAAGAAATTCATCATACAAAAGCAGATAAGTTGATTACAAGCTTTGATAATCTCATGTTTCTAGATGGTGGTGTTGAAAGAACAGAGAAAGAGTTTGAAAACCTATGCAAATGTTCTGGCTTTTCTAGTTTTCATGTTGTTTGTCTTGCTTTCTCTGCTCTAGGAGTGATGGAATTTTATAAATAATTAAATAAATACATATACAAGTGTAAGTCTACTTATTATGTGAGTGATTAGATTCAATATAAATTAATTAAGGTAACATATATTAAATGTATTACATATTATTCTCATTTAGAGTATGATTAGTATTTTAAGGATTCAAGTCTTTATTATGTGAGTGATTATGTGAATATCTTAGTAGTGTTGGTCTTTAGCTAGCTCATACTCTCATGAACTCCCAAACAACTAACTACTCACACATGTTATATGTATGAGTCCGAAGCTACATTATCATATAATATAACTGAAAACCAAAACGTTAACTTCACATAGCAATTAAATGCAAGAGATTTACATTTGAAGGATATTGTGAAATTGAATGATTAAACATGTCAAAAGAATTCGGTCTTCCCACACATAACAATATTAAATCTTTTGAGAGAGAATTTTGTTATCTTTGGTGATCTTCTTTAACTCGAATAATTTGTGTATGAAATTGTGCACAATATTCTGTGCAAAGAATATCCGATTTATATCTAAAAAATGTTTAAAATATAATTTATGAGACAAAAATCAATAACAACCAAATAAAATCAAGAAAAAATAATCTATGACGTATTGTAAGCCGTAGGAAAATAAAGAACAAGAACACATAATTTGTTTACTCATATATAATAAAGTTGATTACTATTGAGGAGAGAACAACGATTTGATCCACTATAATTCAAGAGTAATTACACAAAAGATTACACGATGACGTACAAGAAAATTTATAAGAATATCATATATTTACTATCCAAGTATTTCTGAATCTCTGATTCTCTTAATACATGAATCACACAAACTCAAGTTGTTTAGAAGTGTTTCCACATTATATTAGATACCTCCAAATATCTTCCTATTTTAAGAACAATGAACCCTAAGAATCTCTCTTAATGTCTATCTAAATTTCTTTCTCTAGAAATTACTGGGCCGAAAACTGAGAAACACGCCTCGCTGATCTAAAACATGCCTTGAATGTGTCTCACGCGTCTCACATTAGAGAAATCCATTAAAACGAATGAAAATGTCAGCCTCGCGCACCTCTGGTGTCATACTCCAAAATTTATCCCCCCCCCCCCCCTTTTCACTTTTCATTCAACCTATGGTTTGAAATTCATTTGCACTCATTCATGTGCACCATTCATTCAAGTTAACACTTTCTAATAATTATCATAGATTCAAAGTTTGTGGTTAACGAAATTTAGGGTTTGCTTGTGGCTCAAGCCCTGGGATTGTGGTATTGCTTATCATTTGGAATCAAAAGGTGTAAAATCCTAATTTCTTGTGCTTGGGACTTTGGTTCACGAGGTCACATCATGGTATTCATTTGTGCATCCAAACCCTAATTCTTGACTTTGCTCTTATGGGATTCTATGGTTGACCTTATGAGCATTGACTTGGTCACCAAACCCTAATTTTGGGTCCATGTGTTGGGAAGTTGATTGTGGAGCTTTATGCTTAGTTTGAAGACCTTGATTTGTTGGTTTATATCTTGAAACCCTAATCATGGAGCCTTGGTACTTGTGTGCCATTTTGACTTGACTTTTGACCTTGGGATTGACTAAAATCCTAATTCATTGGGAGGAGGTTCTTGACCATCATATCATGCATCATCAATCATCAAGTGAGCTAATTGATGATGGAAACCATTCATTTGACCCTTATGTCTACATGTTCGGGATTTCATCTGATTCAAGGTTTTGTTCAAGAATTCATACATGTGCATTCCATTTGGTCATTCCTAATCCATTGATTCTAAGCATATGATGTTTTCAAGTTCATAGGTTCATGGTCATTGATTCATGGTTCATAATTGTATTGGTTCTTGATCTTGTGGTCCATTATTTTTTCATTGTTCCATTGTGATTCATGGTACATTGTAGTCTATTAACTCTTGATTCATCCATTTGTCTTACATTTAATTCATGTGATGCATTCATGATCTTTATGGTTCAAGTGTTTTAAGTCATGGATCAAACTTGGTTTTTAGGTAAAATTCATTCAAAAAATCAAACTTTATTTACATTTAATCATCGTCATTTCATTCAAGTAATTGATCACTCATTCATTCATTCATTAGAATACACATAGTCATTACAAAATGAAAAAATGAAAAATAGTATTTTTACAAAAGTTGACTTTTGGTCAACCAGTTGACCAAAGTCAACCATTACATTTTTGCATCCCTAAATCTAATACTAATCATATCTTCATCATTGCATTGATTTCTTGAAGCTCCACCATCACACTTCCTTCATGAGCAAGAAAGTTCCTTGTTTTGCAAGTTGGTCATGACTTGGTCATCTTGCCTTGCTACAAACCAAGCTTTGCCTTGCCTTCTACAAACCAAGTCTTGCAACCTTGCTACAAACCACAGGCCTTGCACCAAAATCATGCACTCAAATTAACAACCATCAATCCAAATATACAACCATACACATGCATTACAAACATAGCATACCAAACCACTTGCAAAAACTTACCAAGGCATGAGCTTACCACATACATACCTCATAACCTTGACATTGAACATAACCTGCATCAGATCAACCTGCACACAAACAAAGTCTTGCCCTGTAACCTTGGTCCATCGTGATACAATCGCCACATGCTTACATCAAACCAAAATAATGCTTGCAGTCCCAAGGATGGCCATGTAAAAATATGATGTAGCCTTTGGTTCAATTATCAATCACCTGCATCATAGCCATAACACAATCCCTGCATCATGCATTCATGACTGTGACAGCAATATGCATTGAACAAAACCTACAATATCAGGTTCATTACCATGACATATACATATTACCTTGCATCCTGCAACATCGTCATCATGCAGTTAAGTATCACATAGAAGACTAATTTTAAAATCAAACAAACAAGTTCACCATCATCAATTAAGAGTTATTTGAACTAACTTTCACTAACTAATTAACCTACATCATCTAACATTTTCGATCAGTTAACTGAACCTTTTTTATACTAACAGATATTAGAACTAACTCGATTCAGTGAACATTTTAACAAAAATTTCAGTTACAGCAAAATTCATTTTCACTCGGTTAACTCTAACTGATTTTCAAAATCTAACTAACATGACTAATTATTTGACACCGTGATTTAACCTTCAATTGACTTCGATTTTAACAATCTAACAGAAGTAACATATCCTTTAAACACATTGCCTATAAAATGCTTTCACCTTCATTCATTTAAGGGATTTTCAATCATTCACTCGATTCACCTCGATTCAACTTTCTCATTTTCTCAACTCAGAGCTATTGAATTCACACAACTCTCTCAGATTCAGAGCAAGTCACAGAAAAAGTAAGAAGAAGAAGATTGAGAAGAAGAAGGATCAAGAAGAAGAGTTTTCGAGAAGTTTCATAGAGCTTACTTGGAATTTTCGGTCCTGCTCCGGTGAGTACATCCTTTCATCTTCATCGATTTGACTCAAACAAGTTACCATGATGTAGATCTTGTTGATATGAATCAAAGCCCTAACATCTAGGGCTTTGATTACATGCATTCACCATTTAATTTATGTTCTTAGATTTAGGGTTATTACATCTTGTTCTTCGATCTGGATTTTTTATGAGGTTTTGGAGGAATTCGTTTGTGGATTTGAGTTGAGCGTGGAATTTAGGTTGTTTTGGTATAGTTGATTTCGTGATATGCTGCTCCACCGCCACCGGTGGTGAGCTCTGGCGCGGTGGAGGGAGAATGAGGGAGATGAAGTTTCATTTGAATTTCAGAGGACGTGTTAAACGTGTTTCACGTGGATTTTCCAATTTGGGCTTATTTATTTTCTCCCCTGCTAATTCCGGATTGGGCTTGGTGTGCATTGGGCCCAATTCCTGTTGTCCTCACCCCTGATCCATATAATGCACCCATGTTCCTATTATTTCCATATAATTTCATTTTCTTTTACTATTTTAATTGTTTTTTAATTGATTTTGCATGATTTTAATTTATGTTTTTATATTTTGTACATGAAATTAATTTTTAGAATTTATACCTTGATTTGATTAGCTTGTTTTAATATTTTTAATCATGTAAATAATCATATTAGTTAGAGTTTAATTAGCTTTAATTAGATTTTGATTTAGAGAATAATCCATGTTGATCAATCCATGTATTTTGACATTTTTACCCCTAGGTTTTAGAAACCTCTTGCTATGCATGTTCCCTTAGTGTTAAGGTTTGTGTAGAATCAATTAGCATTTATTTGAACTGATTAATTAATTAGGCTAAGTTGTACATAATTCAATTGATCTTTTCATTCCCATTGATACTTTGATCAACCAAATCCTTTTACCTGTGTCAATTCGCTAAGCTTGTTCAAGTGATCAAAATACCCTTGATCACTTGATAGGGCACGTCCCTTGTGTTAAAGTAGTACTGGATCTCAGAAGCTCAAGACTCAAGTTCAAGCTCAAGACTTCAAATCAGTACAAGTCATTCATATTGCAGACGGAGTGGACTACTATTCAAGCACAACAAAGGTGTATCAACACTTCTCAATAATAATTCAAGTGTTTGCCATGAGCCTTAAGCAATATAAAAGGTATGAGAGGGTGCATTCATATCCCCATTCTGAATATCTTTGGGTACGGAACAAATGACCCAGTTGCTCAGAGTATTTACCTCTATTCATATACTTTAGTAAAATTTGAATCAAATGATTATCAAGTCTCTTTCTTCAAAGCAACATTTCATCATAAGGAGCAACAAGGAGAGTCTTCTTTAGTAGCTTGCTAGTTATTATGAGTATCACATGTCATGAGCCTTAAGTAGTAAAGAGGGGGATAGAGGAAGCATTCATATCCTCATTCTGAATATATTTTGGTATAGGAAGAATAACCAAGTTGCTCAGAGTATTCATCTTTACTCATAGACTTTACTATGGTTCAAGTCAGATGACCGTCAAGTCATATGAAACTTCGTTCTCTTTCCTCGAAAGTGTTATACTGTCTTTTCTTAGAACCAAATACCATTTTCCATTTGGATTCCATGTATACCCTTTGGCCTTATAACCAATGCCCACCTTTGAACCAAGAGTTGTTTGTCTTGATAGGCAAACATTTCATTCCCCTTTCTTTTTGGCCAATATACCTGCTTTACCCTTTGGTTCGTAGTCTATTACTTCATGGATTCAAATAATAACATCATCTTTTGGTTTCAGATTACATTTTTCATCATCCATCATGACCAGTCATCTCAGTGATATACTTTTTTCTTGGGACCAAATACCATTTTCCTTTATATTCCGTATATACCCTTTGGGTCAATAACCAATACCTACTTTTGAATCAAGAGCTCTTGTTTGTCTTGTTAGTCATAGTTGTTTAGACAAACATCCCTGTTGTTTTCTTGAAATTACAATGTTAGGCAAAACCCCATTCTTTATTGCCATACCATATATTGGTTCATGCCACCTTTAGTCTTTGGTTCAAACGTCATTACCTCGTGGATTCCAACAATAACATCGTCTTTTGGTACCAATAATACTTCTCATCACTTTATTCATATCCTTTCATGCTTCTTGTTTGTCTTGTCAGTCCTAGTTGCTTAGGAAAATGCCTCTTTTTTTCCAGTTATTTATGTCTTAGTTCTACGAACTACGTGTTGGTGTAAGCCCTAGAGGCCAATACTTTTGGTACTTATATCGAATTATTTATTAATAATAAAAGGCTTTTTCTTTATTATGTTGGTTTAATAAAGTCCCTAAAATAGCTAGTCTATTTGATGTATCAAGTGTGACTCAATCATGAGATCCCATTAAACATATGGACACTATTCTTAAAATATCTGTAGTCGAGCTTTGTTGTGAAGTGGGATAACATTAAAGAATTAAGACTATTATTAATATAGACTGATGATAACATCTCATGGATCATGGATAAGGAGATATCAAGTCTTAAACATAAGTATGAATATTGAGAGTAATATTTATACTGTATTGACCCGCTATGAGAATACTATATAAAATGCTATGCAAAGTGTCATAAGTTGTTCTCATAGTGATAATGGTGTATACCACCCTTTGACCTGAAAACACTATGGACCCTAGATGTAAAGTCGAGTGCCTTATTGTTGATTAAACATTGTCTATAACTGGATGACCATAAAGACAGTTGATGGGTACTCCACAAAGCATGATGAGGGACATGAGTGACCTAGATGGAATTTGCCCATCCTGCGTAATAGGATAAATGTCTACGCGCCCAATATTTAACTGGACAAGGATGACACGGTATATGCCTTGTGTTCAATATAGACATAAGGGCAAAAGGGTAATTGTACGCATAAGTATTATCACAAAAGAATTTGTCATATCACATGAAATTTTCGTGTCTTGGGTAGCAGTGATGTGTTGCTAGATACCGTTCACTATTTATTATGTTAAATACGTGATTTAATATAATTGCCAATGCCACGAAAACCTACAGGGTCACACACAAAAGGACGGATTGATGAGAGATAGAGTAACTAAGGAATACCGTAAGGTACGGTGCACTTAAGTGAATTGTAGAACATCGTAAGATACGGTGTACTTAAGTAGAATACGAAATATGGTAAGGTACCACGCGCTTAAGTGATTTTGGCATATTATAAGATATGAGCCACATACACTTAAGTGGGCTTTTTAGCTTGCAGCCCACACAAGTGGTTTTATAAATAGAACCCTTGTACAGAAGCATTAGTGCAGTTGCAATTTCGTTTCTCTCTCTCTCTCTCTCTCTCTCTCTCTCTCACGCACACACACACACACACTCAAAGCCTTTATTCATAGAAACTAGCACTGAGATTGAAGGAATCCGTTCGTGTGGACTGAGTAGAGGCGTTGTCACCATTCAACGTTCGTGATCGCTCCATAGATCTGCATCAAAGGTTTCAATCTCCAAAAGAGGTAACGATTTTATCACTGATCATGCCCATTCATAAGGATCACTAAAGGAGAAATTTTTTAAGTTCCGCTGCGTTTTGGATCGCTATTCTCCTTCGGTGGTATTAGAGTTACTTATGAAACCATGCATCTAATAGTTGTTTATTTTCTGTATTAATACGATTAAAAGACAGAATGAATCAAAGAATAAACGAGTAATTAAATTTGGCATCATGTGTGTACAATTTGGATGATTAATGTTGACTATGCTTCGGAATCCGACGTTAGTATGGTGAAGCAGTGATACATCAATCGTCCATAGGTTACACAATTGAGATCGATCCAGTTATATATATGATATAAGTAATCCTGATGCAAAATACGGTATATATGATATATTGTTTCTGTTTCGTTCATTCAAACACTTAATGGTTGTTTTCCTTTGAGCGATCAATGGTCATTTGCTTCTTAATCCGACATTAGTATGGTGAAGCAATGACGTGTTGATCAATCATACTGAATTAACAATCGAGGTGTCTTTGACGGTCTGAAATTGGTGCATTAGGGTTAATGACGGCACAAGGGTTGTGCTGTCAAAAAGTTATGTGAGTAGGGTTGTGATTGGGCAAGAGTTGTGCTTTAAAGTATCAAGTGTTAATGCGAAAAATGACGTTGATTTCAAATGAATTGTTCATTAAAATTTTGCGTCAGGGCGCTTCCCCATTGACCCACCGTCCGCTGATCGGGCAGCGGAACCCCGACTAACTCTGCGTAGTGTGATTGGTCGCCGAAATTTAATTTGGTTTTAATTAATTAACGGAATTTAAATTAATAATAATAATGTATTTATTATTATTGTCTTGTGGTGATCGGTTATGGCCTTAGTTTTCCTTTATTTTGTTTTGGGATTTTAAAATAAGACCTGCGTGTCGTGCCTCTCTTTTAATCTCTTAATGTAACTTCTTTTCTCATCTCACTCCCTCGTATGTAAATCGAGTTTCTTTTATGTAATGTAATTTTATAAAGAAAGAGAAGAATACAATATCAAAGGAGGACAACCTTTTAAGATCTTGCTTGGAAAAGCTTAGGTCGTTATTAAGTTACCTTAGGTTCTCTCATTGGCTTGGGAGAACAATTGCGCTAGGGGCCATAACTGTTTCATTATGTATGTTGATACATGTGAATGTATGTTGATGCATGTGAGAGACTATTTATATGATAAATGAGCCGGTGAGATCAGAGTTATTGTAAATTCCCTCAAATTAAATGTTAAGTTTATGCTTTCCAAGGTTTAGCACTCATTAAGACTAGTATCGAATAATGTAGGTTTCGCCTACGCGAGGTGCATGTTCTATATTAGTAAGGTGTGATGGGATAATTGTAATATCCAATTGCTAAAACAATGGGTCAAACTTAACTAAACAAATTATAATAAGATTATATATGTTTAGAAGCAATAGTTGGAAATGATCCATATGATGGATTGGAATAAGGAGTTATTCACCCAACTAAAATATTCTAGAGTTGTATTAGATACAATTGGAAGGAGTTCCTACCTAAATAACCTAGTTTTATATAATCCGCCTACGCGGACTTAAAATAAAGTGAAATGTGGATCTCGACCCACTAGAAAATCTTCCAACGGGATTTTTCGAATCAAATGGTAAGGGTCATTTATTTTGAGTAAAATAGTAGAAGCATATTTAATTAAAGGCCTAATTAAATATGTTATTGATACTTATATTTTCATTATTTTCATGTAGATTACCATGACAACAAACACCTCAAACAACATTTTACGATCAATCCATGACAAGGAAAAATTGTCTGGGACAAATTTTCTAGATTGGCACCGAAATCTGAGGATTATCCTCAAACATGATAGAAAGTTGTATGTCTTGGAGAAACCTGTTCCTGAAGAGGAACCTCCTAGTTCTGCACCTAAGGCAAAAAGAGATGCTTATAAGAAGCATGTCGATGATGCCAATGAAACTGCTTGCCTCATGCTAGCTACCATGAACTCAGAGTTGCAAAAGCAACATGAGAACATGGCAGCGTTCGATATGATCGAACACCTGAAGATGCTTTATCAAGAACAAGCAAGGCATGAAAGGTTTGAGGTTTCAAAAGCCCTTTTTTAAGGCAAGTTAGCTGAGGGAGCCCTTGTAGGTCCCCATGTGCTCAAGATGATTGGGTATGTGGAGAACCTTGAGAGGTTGGGTTTTCCCCTCGGAAAGGAACTTGCGACTGATTTGATCTTGCAATCGTTGCCAGATAGATTCAGCCAATTTGTCTTTAATTTCAATATGAATGATATGGACAAATCTCTTCCTGAACTGCTAGCCATGTTAAGAACTGCTGAGCAGAATCTAAAGTCAAAAGGGAAGTCCACTCTGATGATTGGAAATGGAAAGAGACAGAACAAAAGACCCACCAAGCAGGCTGACAAAGGGAAATGCAAGGAAGTTGCCAAACTCAAACCCACTGCTCCTGCTTTGAAGTCTAGTGGAGGCATAGCAAAGAAAGGCACTTGCTTCCATTGTGGTAAGACCGGGCACTAGAAGAGAAACTACTCAAAGTACTTGGAAGATAAGAAGAATGGAGTAAAGACTTCAACTTCAGGTATTTTTGTTATTAAAATTAATTTATCTACTTCTGCATCATGGGTATTAGATACTGGATGCGGTTCTCACATTTGTACCAATATGCAGGGGTTAAAAAGGAGTAGAGATTTGGAAAAAGGTGAAGTTGACCTACGAGTTAGCAATGGAGCAAAGGTTGGTACTTTAGCCATAGGAACTTATGTATTGACTTTACCTAGTGGTTTAATAATTTATTTAGAGAACTGTTATTATGTACCTACAATTAGCAAGAATATTATTTCCGTTTCTTGTTTGGACAAGTTTGGTTTTTCATTTATAATAAAGAACACTTGTTGCTCAATTTATTTGAATGATATATTCTATGCTACTGCACAAATGAACAATGAACTATATGTCCTTGGTCTTGAAATGCCTATTTATAACATTAATACTAAAAGGATAAAACCTAATGAGTTAAATCCAACTTACCTTTGGCATTGCCGATTAGGCCACATAAATGAGAAACGCATTTCCAAACTCCATAAAGATGGACTCTTGGACTTTTTTGATTATGAATCATATGAGACATGAAGATCTTGTTTAATTGGAAAGATGACAAAGTCTCCATTCACAGGAAAAGGTGAAAGAGCTAATGAACTTTTGGTCCTTAGACATACTGATGTATGTGAACCACTGAACATACCTGCCAGAGAAGGTTTTCAGTACTTCATCATATTTACTGATGATTTCAGCAGATATGGTTATGTGTATTTAATGAAACACAAATCAGAGTCCTTTGAAAAGTTCAAGGAATTCAAGAATGAAGTACAATATCCACTAGGTAAGAATATTAAAACTCTTCTATCAGATCGAGGTGGTGAGTATTTAAGCCTAGAGTTTGATGACCATCTGAAAGAGTGTGGGATCATATCCCAACTTAATCCTCCTGGAACACCCCAATGGAACGGTGTATCTGAGAGAAGAAATCAAACCTTGTTAGACATGGTCTGATCCATGATGAGTCACGCCGATCTTCCAAACTCCTTTTGGGGACATGCACTATTGACAGCAGCTTACACACTTAATTGTGTTCCATCCAAAAAGGTTGAGAAGATACCATATGAGATATGGAGTGGTAAGAAACCATATATGTCTTACATGAAGATTTGGGGTTGCGAAGTTTATGTGAAACGACAATTTTCAACTAAGCTTGAGCCCAAATGTGACAAATGCTTATTTGTGGGGTATCCTAAAGAAACAAGAGGTTATTACTTCTACAATCCTTTTGAGGGCAAAGTGTTTGTCGCTCGAACTGGAGTTTTCCTAGAAAAGGATTTTATTTCCAAAGGAATCAGTGGAAGGAAAGTAGAGCTTGAAGAAATTCAAGAATCACAAAGCATTGATACATCTATGGAGGAATTATAGCAGGAAACACAAGTAGTTGTAGAAGAGAAACCTGCTCAAGTAGAACAAGACCAGCGTAGGTCAAGCATGATACATCACCTACCTGAGAGATATGGATATCTCATAACTGATCAAGGCGATGTATTGCTCATGGATCAAGATGAGCATGTGACCTACCAAGAGGCCATAACTGGTCTCGGGTCTGAGAAGTGGCTAGAAGCCATGAAATCTGAAAAGGATTCCATGTACACAAACCAAGTTTGGACCTTGGTAGAGCCTCCTGTAGGAGTTAACCCTATAGGATGCAAGTGGTTCTTCAAAAAGAATACTAACATGGATGGTAAGGTACATAACTATAAGTCAAGACTGGTTACAAAAGGATATAAACAAATTCATGGGGTTGACTATGATGAAACTTTTTCACTAGTTGCAATGCTTAAATCTGTTCAGATTTTACTTGTTATCGTTGCATATCATGATTATGAAATATGGAAGATGGATGTCAAAATTGCTTTCCTTAATGGGAATCTTCTTGAGGATGTGTACATGATACAGCCTGAAGGATTTGACATACCAGAAGAAGCCCAAAAGATATGTAAGTTACAAAGATCAATCTATGGATTGAAGCAAGCTTCCAGAAGCTGGAATCTTCGTTTTGATGAAACAGTAAAACAATATGGATTCATCAAGAATGAGTATGAGCCTTGTGTCTACAAGAAGGTTAGTGGGAGCATGATCATCTTCCTGGTATTATATGTAGATGACATATTAGTCATTGGAAACGATGTCTCTATCCTACAACAAGTAAAGTCTTGGTTGGGGAAATGCTTTTCTATGAAGGACCTGGGTGAAGTAGCCTATATATTAGCAATCAGGATCAATAGAGATAGATCACAAAAACTGCTTGGCCTAAGTCAGAGTACATACATTGACAAAGTGCTGAGACGCTTTAATATGCATGATTCCAAGAAAGGATCCATACCTATGGAACATGGCTTGTGTCTATCAAAAACACAATCCCCTTCAACAAAGGAAGAAAGGGATCACATGAATGAGATTCCATATGCCTCTGCAATAGGATCTATCATGTATGCCATATTATGTACTCGACCAGATGTCTCGTATGCTTTAAGTGCAACGAGTAGGTACCAATCTGATCCTGGTGATGCTCATTGGGTAGCTGTCAAGAATATCCTTAAGTATTTGAGAAGGACTAAGGACTCATTCTTAATATATGGAGGTCTGGAAGAGCTTCCTGTAATTTGATACACCGATGCTAGCTTCCAGACAGATAAGGATGACTTTAGATCGCAATCTGGTTATATGTTTTGCTTAAATGGCAGTAATGTGAGCTGGAAAAGTTCAAAGCAAGATACAATTGCTGATTCTACAACCGAGGCCGAGTATATTGCTGCCTCAAGTGCAGCAAAGGAAGTTGTTTGGATTAAAAAGTTCATTAGTGAACTTGGCATAGTTCCTAGCATTGTGGATCCCATTGATCTCTATTATGATAACAACGGTGCTATCGCACAAGCTAAGGAGCCTAGATCTTACCAACGGTCCAAACACATACTTAGGAGTTATCACCTCATTCAAGAGATAATAGATAGAGGAGATGTGAAAATATGCAGAGTATCTACACTTGACAATATTTTTGACCCACTGACAAATCCTCTTGCGTAGCAGAAGCATGATGGCCATACTAGATCTATGGGCATTAGGGGTATGCCTGATTGGCTGTAGTGCTAGTGGGAGATTGTTGGTGTAAGCCCTAAAGGCCAATACTTTTGGTACTTGTATCGAATTATTTATTAATAATAAAAGGCTTTTTCTTTATTATGTTTGTTTAATAAAGTCCCTCGAATAGCTAGTCCGTTTAATGTATCAAGTGTGACTTAATCATGAGATCCCATTAAACATATGGACATTATTCTTAAAATATCCGTAGTCGAGCTTTGTTGTGAAGTGGGATAACATTAAAGCATTAAGACTATTATGTATGTAGACTGATGATCACATCTCATGGATCATGGATAAGGAGTTATCAAGTCTTAAACATAAGTATGAATATTGAGAGTAATATTTATACTGGATTGACCCGCTATGAGAATACTACATAGAATGTTATGCAAAGTGTCATAAGTTATTCTCATGGTGATAATGGTGTATACCACCCTTCGACCTGAAACCACTATGGACCGTAGATGTAGAGTCAAGTGCCTTATTGCTGATCAAACGTTGTCTGTAACCGGATGACCATAAAGACAGTTGATGGGTACTCCACGAAGCATGCTGAGGGACATGAGTGACCTAGATGGAATTTTCCCATCCTTCGTAAGAGGATAAATGTCTATGGGCCCAATATTGAACTGGACAATGATGACACGGTTTATGCCTTGTGTTCAATATAGACATAAGGGCAAAAGGGTAATTGTACACTGGTGTTGGAACCTTCTCTTTCTCCTTGACAGGAGGTGGTATTACATCTTCATCTTGGTTTTTTGTTTCCTTGATTTCTAAATCCACATCTATTAATCCATATTTTTCTATATCATTTTCCTCTGTTGACTTTCAACTTCGGGTTGTGACAGTGTTAATAGTGTTATGTTCCCGCGAATTTGTCACCGTACCACTAGGTAGGGTACCCGGGGCGTGAGAGTTTGAAGCTAACTGTTGTGCTATCTGTCCCATTTGGACTTCAAGATTTTTAATGGAGGTCGTGGTGTTTTTCTGATTAGTCCTTGTTTCTTCTTGAAACTGTATGTTGTGGGCTGCTAATTTTTCAATGGCAATTTCCCATTCAGCCTTAGGTGCTTGTTGTTGCTGCTGTTGTTGATACTGAGTCTGGTATTGCCATGTACCTTGTTGCGGAGCATTCCCTCTCTGATCTTTCCAGGAGAAGTTTGGATGATTCTTCCAACCTGGGTTGTAAGTGTTAGAATAAGGATTATTCTGCTTCAAGAATTTGATCTCTTCAATTTGTTGGGGAGTAGCAAAGCAATAGACCGTGTGATAAGGTCCATTACAGATCTCACAAGTGCTAGTCTAAGCTGGCTGAACCTACGCTATTTGTTGAGTACCTATATTCATAGCTTTCAGCTTTTTGTCTACTTCGGCAGCAACTATGTCTTCCAGACAGATTTTATTTGTCTCTAATTTTAGATCAATCACCCCATCTGGCTGACTAGTATACCTGTCGTATAATTCTAGATGCTTATTGGCAGCTATTGCTTCAATAATCCTCTTGATACTAGTAGTTGTTGAGAAATTTGTTGAGCCACCGGCTATTGTATCAATCAACTGTTTTATTTTTATTTTCAGCCCATTAACGAACATCTGCATTTGTTCGGTCTGATCCATATTATGAGTTGGACACGCTACTAAGATCCTTTTGAATCTTTTGTAAGTGTCTCCCAATGATTCACCATCCTTCTGTTTGAAATTATGAATTTCATACCTTTTTCTTAGGAATACTAATGCTGGAAAGTACTCATTTAAGAATGCAGTTTCCATCTCCTCCCAGGATGTGATACTGCCGGCAGGAAGAGAATAGAACCATTCTTCTGCGTCTTCAGCTAAAGTGAACGGGAACATTCTTATTTTTTTTGCTTCATCAGTATGACCATCAATTTTCAGGGTGGTACTCATGGTCAGAAATCTTTGCAGGTGTTTGTTGGCATCTTCATTAACCTTTCCGGTGAAAGGTTTTCTTTCCAATTGATTGATCGTGCTAGGATGTAGTTGAAAACTTTTCACATTCACCGGTTGGTTGACAATGGTCAGTCGACCACCCGGTGCATTTGCACCTCCATAGTCACCCATGAGTCTTTCCGGAGGTGGAGGAGGTGGAATTGGAGGAACTTCAGCCATTGGTTCCTTGACTTCTGAGTGATCAGAGGTACTTTCTTCTGTAGAATCCACTCTTTATTCTCTGCGTCTTCGGTGAAGGGTTCTCTCGATCTCTGCGTCAAAAAGAAATTCAGCTGAGGGTTCTCCTGGCATACACAAATTAGTAAATTATAAATGACAGAAAAATAATTTTATCCCAGAGCAACAAAATTTTAATTGAAATTAAAATTAAACTCTATATTTTGGCAGTCCCCCGCAACGGCGCCAAAAACTTGATCGGGAAAATAGCAAGTGTACTATTTTGCCTTTTATTGTAATAATGGGGAAATTCGCCGAATGTCGATCTCAAGGACTGCGAGTTAATATTGAGTTTAAATTATCATTCAATTAAACAAAAAGTATTAATTTGTTTTTTAGGTGTAAAAATATAATAATAAAAGTAAAGGTAAAGAAGGATGAAAATAAGGGTTTATAGAGAAAAAGGAACAATGCCAGGGAAGGTGTATGATTTATCCCTGTAACAACTATGAGTCACTATTGCATCAACAAATATCAATTACTACCAGTTCTTAAGGGTATTTTCTCCCAAGTCCTTGATGAGAAAACATTTAATCAATCTACCCTAATTTCCATGTCCATAGCCAATTAGGGTGAAGTTAAGTTGTATAATATCAAGAATACTCTAGTTCATACAGGGTATCCCTAGTCCTAGGTGATATTACTATAGAGTAACCTTATGAAAACCTTATCTATGGCGGTCCAGCCTAATTGATAACCACAAATCAATCTCGATTGTTCCGAAAGAGAAAGCAATAAACACATCAAAAGGTTACCGTAAAAATAATATTATAAATGCAAATGTAAACTCAAATTCGTTACAATTCTAAATTAGGGACACCCCCTAGCATTGGGGGGTTTAGCTACTCATATTGTTTAAAACAAATTCAAGATAAAAATTACCCATTACAAGTAATTGGATAACTTTTATCTTCAATCGCTCCCGCTCATGAAAACCTTCAGCTCTCTGAATGCCTTGATCTCTGTAATACTTGATTGCTTCATAATATTGTATTTTGCCGTATCCCAAGATGATTTTTCCTTTGGAAGAAGACCCTCTTTTATAGTGAAAATTCCAAGCAGCAATTGGACATGTCCAAAAATATCTCTAAAAAAGCCCGACGAACAAAAGCCCGAGAAAAACAAATTTTTTGGGCTTGGGCTGACACGACCCGTGTCAGCTGACACGGGTGGCCGTGTCAGCCTACTGTCCTGGCTGACACGCTCCTAGCATGGGGTGACATGCCTGGTGGAGGCGCCTGATACGGCTCGTGTCAGTTGACACGGCCACCCGTGTCAGGCTACTGTTTTTCTTCACACGTCCTTCCTTGCCTGACACGGCCCGTGTCAGCTGACACGAGTGGCCGTGTCAGGCCTCCTGTACCGGGTTTTCTGCTTCTCTGCTTGCCGGAATCTCACATTATCTCGTTCTGAGTTCCCTGGTTCTTCTACTTGGACCTGTCAGACAAAAACAAATCTATCAACACGCATAAAATCACTAAAATATAAGTAAAACATAACAATGATAAAAATGCTTAAATAAAATGACGAAAGTAAAACTAACTCGAAACATATCATAAATGCTTGCACAATGTGTCAAAAGCCTCTGTTTCGTGTCGGATCAGTAACGAAAACTCAATGCAAATGGTGGTTGATCACAACCCCAAACTTAGCTCATTGCTTGTCCCAAGTAATGTTTCATACAACATTGTCACTCCCCAGAATTATTTTTCCCACCACTGCTGAGATCATTCGCTAACGTCTTCCCTTTTCCTTCCATTAGTCCTACTTTTCTTTGTAAGTGTTCCTTCGCACTTCCACTTCAAAGCACCGTTTCACCTGTCAGCTTATATCACATTCTCACCAATTCTCTCGGGGTCAACTGTTTTCACTCATAATTCAGAGTATGCAATATCACTCATAAGTTTGAATAGTCTCTCTTTTCCTATCACCTACATACAACACACACACTTTTGAGGTCTTTCGGGTTGTAACTTGGCTTGGGTTAGGGTATGGATTATTCAAACAAAAACGGAAAACAAGTGGGTTTTTGGTTCAGAGTCGATGTTATATATTGTGTTTGTTTCTCTTATTTGCTCGGTTTTCTTTTCTTATTTTCTTATCTTCACCGAATGCCCTTTTTCGTGCTTCTTTCTGAACCTTCGAGTTATAAATTTTTCTTTTTTTTTTCTTTCTTTCTCTCGTTTCATCAATTTTTTTCTTTTTTGTTCTCGTACTTTCTTGGGCTTTTGGTAGCTTTTGGTAGCTTTTGGGGTTTTTATCCCAAACTTAGCTTTTCAACACAGTTTGAATGCATTAACATGACTCTGAACTGGGTAAGGAAGTGTTTTGGCCAAGGGGTACATTTATGGGGTTTAAACAAACAAATGGATATAGGCTCAAATGAGGTTAACGAGGGATATAATTATTGAGGATGGCTAGAAAGGCTCGGGGTTAATTTCAAACAACGTGCCTCAGTGTGTGTATCATGCAGTGACAGTCCCAGAGAGTCTACGCAAATTTAGAGTGATAAAGACAAATCTGAATGTCGCTCATGATGATCAATTGGTTTGACTTTTTATGAATCACTCTGTTTGGTTTAGCTTTGACAGGATCCACAGTACTCTTTAGTTTGGTGCGGTTTCTTCCTTACTTTGGAATGTACAGGATACTCATGTCGATTAAGTTGTATACGTTGCGTCCGGTCTTACTTTGAGCAGTGTCAACTTCCTAGGGAGATCCTTCACAATAAGCAATGGTGAATGGCGTGATCCTTTCATCCATTCTCAATCGTGATCATTACTATTTCCAACTCATCAACAAAAACTTGACACACTCGCGACATAATGTACCTTCAAACAGAAAAATCAAATCTAGAATGCACAAAAGTAAAATAACAAAATAACAAAATACTGAGAATAAAATACTAAAATACCAATAACAGACATAAAATCTCTCCCACACTTGAATTCAACATTGTCTACAATGTTTGTGAACAAGAGCGAAGGAGGGCACTCACAGTACCCTACTGAGGAGGTGGTTGTGGGAAATGCAGCATCAACTGTCGCATCATGCTGCTCATCTCGTCCAACATCGCTCCCTGACGGGTTTGCTCGATGCCTTTCCGTTGTTGTTCTGTCCTCAAGTCACATATTTCGGTTTGTACCTAACTCCATTGGTCAGTGGACCAGGATGATGAACCCGCCTCCTGTTGGGTGGGTTCCTGATGTGGTGGTACAAAATGCTCAGGAGGTGCTTGAGGATCTTCTTCTTCTGCTTCCGTTCCTTCCACCTGGTCATCCATAAATTGCTCACCTGCAGTAAAATGGTCAGTTTCATGGCCTTCATCCGCGTTGGAGTCAGCGCTCACATACAACCAATTAGCACAGTCAGTAATAGCAACTTTGCCCGGATCCGGCAGGGCGATAATAAACCTCTTATGGATAAGTACGGAATAGTAAGTAGGAGCAACAACAATCATACCTTGTGAAATTAGAGCAGACATGTCAATTTTGGTCTTACCTGCAATTAGCGTGTCTTCGAGTAAAACAACTTGATACCCGAAATGCTCAGCGATTTGGGTGATCATTCCCCCTACGGATATGCCTCCGGAGTCGGCTCGGCCGACTCTGCCCAGATAGTCCGCTGCAAAGGCAGCTACATTGATGGCTTTGTTTTAAGCCATCGAGTACATAAAGAATAGCTCTCTCTAAGTAACTACCCCTGTGTTATCGCCTCTTCCAAACAGGGTATAGGCTAAACCCTTCTAAGCGTACCTGAAACATGGATTCTAGATGTCCGAGGCCTTAGCACCTTTGGAGGTGTAATCCGTCCTCCCGGTGATGGCAATCCAGAAATCCTTAGGTGAGAACCCGTCTTGGACCGCTCCTGGTCCGTATAGAGGGAGTCAGAGTATTGCTACTAACTCCTCAACAGACAACTCATGATAATTATTAAACAACTGGAAACGCAAAGTATCGAAATAATACTTGGTCGTGTCTATCCACCGCTTTTCAAGCTAGAATTCCAACGTGTTGAGGAATTCGAGAGTAATGCGCTCGTATGTTGGCGCTTCCAAACTTATGAACTCTAGCATTCCTAAAACATGGAACATCCGGTATACCTCCATTTTGAGCCCCAGAGCGTTCAGAGTCTGCTCACACATGTACCTCGTCTGCGTGAATTTGCGCTCCTGGTGAATTTGGTATCTCCGTTCTTGTTCCGGATTGTCAAACACAATGTTGTATGGATTTGGATTCCGACTTGGGCGCTTCCGTGACTTCGCCATTTCCGCGAGCTGTTGCTTTCCGGTGAGAATTCTCCTCGGGGGCATTTTGGACCTGTAAAAATAGAAAATATTTGAACTTTTGAGTTAGGAAATTCCGAAACCGTGGTTAGGATGGGGGCGGCGAGTGGAGTAATATTAGTGAAGGGTGTTTTGGCTGTAGGTGAGTGGAAGTGGGGGTTATGGAAGGTGTTAGATGGTGGGGTTTTTTGTTTTAATGGAGGTTGGAAGGTTTTTGAGAGAAAGAGAGTAAGAGTGATGAGAGAGAATAATGAGTGGGTAATGAAAAATCTGATAATGATAAGGTTAAAGGGAAAAAGTTGTGGTTAATGGTGGATTAAGTGGGTGGGTCTAACGAAAAATTCAAATTTTAAAAAAAAAATCAAAATTTTCACCTGCTTGACACGGTCGTGTCAGCTGACACGGGTGGCCGTGTCAGGCTACTAATTTTAAATATGGTTGGGGATGACCTTCAGTGCTCCTGACACGGTCGCCCGTGTCATACTATTGTTGATCAGAAAATCCTTGTCACCTTCAGTGCTCTTGACACGGCCCGTGTCAGCTGACACGGGTGGCCGTGTCAGGCCACTGTTTTTCCACCGTTTTGTATGCTTTTTGCGCCCTACTGACACGGCCCGTGTCAGTTGACACGGGTGGCCGTGTCAAGCTACCCTTTTTTCCGTTTTTGGCTTTCTCTCCGGTTTAACTGCTGGTATCTCTGGCCATGTTGATCATTCTTTTGCATGACTTAGACTTTTGTTGACGTGATGTGTCCTCCTTGTAGAGCTCCCGTGTAAACCTATAAACACACATAATTGATTAGATATAAAGAGCGTGGGTTTCCTCCCACGAAGCACTTCGTTTAACGTCGCATGGCTCGACGGTCCTCCGTCTGCTTAGGTGAGATGGATTTTGTCAATTGGACCACCCTCCTGGTCTTGTATGTACGGTTTAACTCTCTACCCATTTACCTTGAACGTGTCTCCGATTCCGGGATTTCTTAGTTCAACGGCTCCATGCGCAAATACTTTTTGTATCACAAAGGGTCCCGACCATCGTGACCTTAGTTTCCCTGGGAATAGCTTTAACCTTGAGTTAAATAATAAAACCAATTGTCCTTCCTGAAGTTCTTTCTTCTGAATGCGCCTGTCATGTCATATTTTGGTTTGCTCTTTGTATATCTTGGCATTCTCATATGCTCGATTTCTGAATTCTTCCAGCTCTTGTAATTGGAGGATCCGAGATTTACCCGCTTTGTAAAGATCGTAGTTGAGGAATTTGGTAGCCCAGAATGCCCTATGCTAAAGTTCGAGTGGTAGATGATAAGCTTTACCATAAACCAGTTGATACTGGGACATACCTATTGGTGTTTTGAACGCTGTTCGATATGCCCAGAGTGCATCATCGAGCTTGATTGACCAATCTTTTCGTGAGGCACTAACGGTCTTTTCTAGGATTTGCTTGATCTGTTGATTTGATACCTCAACCTGTCCACTAGTCTGGGGGTGGTATGGTGTGGAGATTCTATGCTTGACATTGTATTTCCGCAGTAGGTTCTCCATCATCTTATTGAGGAAGTGGGTACCTTCGTCACTAATCAGTGCTCTTGGTACCCCAAACCGTGCAAAGATATAATTCTTGAGGAAATTGATTACCACTTTTGCATCATTCATGGGTAGTGCTACTGCTTCCACCCATTTCGATACATAGTCAACCGCGACCAGAATGTATTGTTTTCCAAAGGATGGTGGGAAGGGTCCCATAAAATCTATCCCCCACACATCAAACAGTTCGACCTCTGTCATACCCCAAAATTTGCCCATTAATATTTTAAGACATTTTTCAGGGCACTCCGACTCATTTTTATGACACTGATCTTAAAGGAACGAAGGCCCAGCTCACGAATGGCCCAATCCAGAAAATGGCCAAAACTGGCTTGTTCGCTACACGTTCGCTACACGCTCGCCTAGCGAACGTTCGCTACACGTTCGCTACCCGCTCGCCTAGCGAAGCTGACAGATAACAGAAAATTCTGGGCTTCACTCTGAGCCCATTAGGTCACAAAAAAGAGCATTATAAATACCAACACTTCAGTAATGAAAAGGAGGACGAAAAGGACGAAAAGGACGAAAGGAGAACCCTAGCAAGCAAACCCTGATACTCATTGGAGGCAAGCCCGGAAGGAACTCGGCGGCACCAAGTTCTACCTCCGCCCAATTCAATCCGATTTGCCGATTCGAAGTCACAACTCAGCTGCTAACAGGTTTACATTGCTATCATTGTTTTATATTCTTAATTTGCATATGACTTTATGATTAGATTTATGAAATACCTTAAGCTTGGCATGTGAACTTTAGTATATACCATGCATACCTTAAATGATTAATCGTATAATTGCAGTAATGAGATCCATAAGGCATACAATTGGTTGAGATTGTACTGATATCATATTCAAAAACCAGCAGCGCTCGCTAGCACATCGCTAAGCGAGCCAGTAGCGAGTACTCGCTAGGCCTTCGCTAGGCGAAGCAGGGGCGAATGGAACAGCGGCTGTTTCATTTTTTTTGGCTGTTCTATCTTATGTTATTATAATTCTGCATCATGTGGTTTGAGTTCATGATTGTTGTGTTTATTTTATGGTGCAACTTTCAATTATATTTTATCTCGATGCTCTAATCCGTGTGTTGAATTGTGTAAAGGTTTACATGTTTCCAAGGAAATGGCCGGCTAGGCATTCCACCTTATGGGTGGGATACCCTTATGGAGATTCAATCTGAATTATTCAATCGATTTTAATGTATTAATTTTATGGCAAAGATCCACCCTAATGGCTTAATTGTTCTTAATGTATTGGTTTTAATATGAATCTAATTACCTACTTGTTGACGGCTACCTAATTAATTGTAAAACTTTGCCTTTAAATAAGTGATCTTGGACCTCTCTTTATTGCCTTACGATATTACGGTATTACGGTCATGTCCCGCGAATGTGGGGATACCCTTAGCAAAGACCCTTCGATTAAATCATCATGTCCCTTTAAAATAAATCATAGTCCCTCGGATGTTGCCTTCGAATATATGATTTTGTCCCTCGATGACCCTTCGGTGTAGCCTACGGTTAAATGATGATCGTCCCTTCGAATGCTAAGGTATCCTTACAACTGTTGCCTTCAATGACCTATCGATGACCCTACAATGACCCTTTTACATCCAAAGGATAAAACTACTTACTTCTCAATAGTAAGGACAGTTTTACCCTCATAAGGATAGGAAATGCCCATAACGACCTTAGGAAGGTATAACTCTCAATTACTGGATCATAACCTAAAACATTTTTCACCCCTCACACTTTGCAAGTCCTAGAAAATCATCACTTGGTATACATTCATACTAGAATCATTACCAAGTTACATTTTTCTAAACCGTTTTCAAAATCAAACGAGATAAATACTTTGTATACATTCATACGAGAATCATTACAAAGTTAAACTCTCTTTTCGAAACATTTTTAAACAATTCACCAACACTTTTCAGACAAGAATATAAGTGATCCAGCAATTAAGAGCCCATGGATAACCATGGATACAAAGGGTGCTAATACCTTCCCTTTGTATAATGTACCTCCCGAACCCAAAATCTATCGAGGTCTTTCCTGTTCTTTTCCACCTTTCCTGATTGGATAAAAGAAAAGTCGGTGGCGACTCTTGCTATCCGCGACATTGCGATAAAAAGCAAAAATACCCCAAGTCAGTCCACCGCATGACAGAACTGGCGACTCTGCTGGGGACGATTACAAGAGAGGTTACCTTAAAAAACAAGATCACTTATTTAAAATTGTCTGATTTACTTTTAAGGGATTGCTTGGGTATTCTTGAGTGAAAGATCCTACACCCGAATCTAGTGTACCTTAGGTAAGTAGCAATAGATCATCGCGACTATCCGGCGTATACTGGAATGGTTAAAATGATGGCTACGGTTAATGTGACACTTTGGATGTCCTGATGTTCCTCATGTTTACTTGAGGAAAGATTTGGCATTCACGTGGTGTCATCAAAGCATTAACCAGACCTTTAGAACCCTAATTGACTCATCCTAGCCATTAGAAAGTAGTGAGATAACTGACTTCGGTTCCGACTAGGGTTGGTTGATACTCGATACTACACTCTTTGAGATTGGACTTTAGGGAAGCTTTGGTCAACCACTTGGTGTTGCACTGAAGTGGACTTAAAGAAAGGTCGATGATTTGAGATCCTTCTAGAACCCGGTTACTATTCTAGGACAGGTTGAACCAACCAAACTTCAGTGGGGAGGGTACTTACCTATGGAACTCATGCAAGCCTCAAAACTTAGGAATGATTGTTGTGTGACTTGCTTGTGCGTGTTACTTACTTAACATCATAACATCATAACATCATAACAGCATAATATCATAACATCATTTCAAGGACTTAGGGATTTAACTTTGCTCTGTTTTGTAAGGCTATGGCTCCCAGGAAGACCATCCGGATCAATTTTGTAGCAATCGCTCCTCAACTCAAGAACTTAGTGTCAGAACTTTCCGATCATGCGCAGTTCATCAAGAAACACGGTTCTCTCCTCAATTTGGTTACCACTGGTTTCAAAGAAGATATGATGAGAGTTTTATTCCAGTTCTTCGACCCTAAACATCATTGCTTCACATTCCCGGATTATCAGTTGGTACCTACACTGGAAGAATTCTCCAGACTGCTTGGGATACCTATCCTTGATCAAATACCTTTCAGTGGTTTAGAAAAGGTTCCGAAGTCTGAAGAAGTTGCCGCAGCTTTACACATGACGAAGTCCGACATTGAAGCTAATTGGGTAACAAGGAGTGGAGTTAAGGGTTTACTTGCCAAATTCCTGACAAATAAGGCCCGAGAATTTTTAAAAGTTATGAATGTCCGTGCTTTCGAAGACATCCTGGCATTGCTAATCTATGGCTTGGTGTTATTCCCTAATCCAGACCAATTCATAGACATGAATGCTATTAAGATATTTCTCACTCATAACCCTGTACCTACCTTGCTGGGAGACATTTTGCATTCCCTCCACACTCGTACCATGAAGAAGCAAGGGACTCTCATGTGCTGCATACCTTTGTTGTCTAGGTGGTTTACTTCGCACCTTCCTCAATCAGTCTTGAAGAACGAGCAGAATTTGAAATGGTCTCAAAGGATAATGTCGCTCTCCCACCCAGACATCTGTTGGTGTCCTCAGTTCAAGGAAAATGTTACCATCATTGACCGTTGTGGCGAGTTCCCTAATGTACCACTCCTAGGAATAAGAGGAGGTATTACTTATAATCCTGCTTTAGCTCTGCGACAGTTTGGTTGTGCTCGAAGAGATGGTCCACATGAAATGATCATCGAAGGCATTGTGTTCGACTATGACAACGATTCCCAAGGCCTCCGTCAAAGATTTGTACGAGCTTGGGGCATGGTGAAGAGAGGTACGTTAGGACAGAAAAATTCTATTCCTATGGAACCTTATCTCAGATGGGTACGCGCCAGAGCTCGTGAACTTGTCATGCCATATCTTGCAATCGGACCTCAGGTTGTCGAACCTGAAGCTGAAGGAGGTGCTCCTCAGATCATTCCTTATCCAGATATGCCTACCAATGTTAAGGAACTAAAGAGATTCTGGATCCAGTTGAGAGAAGAAAGGGATACTTTCGAGACTCAGTTCGTCGCAGAAAAGAAGAAAGTGTTAGAACTTACCAATCAGCTTAATGAGGAACGAAGACTCAATGCGTATCTTCGCCCAAAAAGAAGCCGCCCCTGGGAGACTTGAGCTTTCATTGTATTTTTATTATTATTCCTTTTGTAATGAACATTGGTCAAAGAAATTAGCAATAAACATTTCTCTCTTGTTTGTGATTTACGCAAAGTTAAATTCCAAAAGTCCTTGAAAACATTTCATGCATTGCATAACATAACATGACACTGCATAACAGGTATTCTACAAGTTCAATGTTCTCACGGTCTTCATTACAAACAGAAAAATGGATCTCGAACAAACTGTCAAAGATCTCCAGACTCAGAATGCTCAATTCAAGGAGATGATGCTAAGCTTATCCAAGGGGCAGGAGGAATTGAAGGCTCTTTTGCTCGAAAAGAAGAAAGACAAGAAAGCTGTGAGTTTCATTAACCCGGGAAGAAGGCGAAAGGACAGGCCACAGGAGTCAAGTTTGGAATCCCGAATGGTCCAGAAGAGGGGGCGGAGAATGATTCAGAGGAAGAGAATGCTGATTTCTCCAACCCTGAGGATGAGATGAAGATTATGAAAATGAACAGTACTCTCCAAGAGATGATAAGTACAAGTTGCTGGAAGAACGTATGCTAGCTATGGAGGGTCAGAAGGCGCCCGGTCTGGATTTCGAAAGTTTGGGTCTGGTCTCCGATGTGACCATTCCTCGCAAATTCAAAATCCCCACTTTCACTAAGTACGATGGTGTGTCTTGTCCTCAGATGCATCTGAGAGCTTATGTGAGAAAGATTCAGCCGCATACCACTGATAGGAAGCTATGGATCCATTTCTTCCAAGAGAGCCTGTCTGGCACACAGTTGGAATGGTATTATCAGCTCGAGAGCTCTGACATCCGCACCTGGACTGATTTAGCAACAGCTTTCTATAAACAGTACCAGTATAACTCTGAACTAGCACCTACCCGGCTACAGTTGCAGAATATGACTATGGGATCTAAAGAAAGCTTTAAAGAATATGCTCAAAAGTGGAGAGATTTGGCTGGCAGAGTCAAACCCCCTATGACTGACAGAGAATTGGTGGACATGTTCATGGGCACACTGACCGGCCCATTCTATAGCCATCTACTGGGAAGTTCTTCATCAGGTTTCACTGAACTTATATTAACAGGTGAACGTGTTGAAAGCGGCATCCGAAGTGGAAAGATACAGGCGGCTACCTCTGCAAGCACCAAAAGTTCCTATCAGGGGAGGAACGAATCAAATGTTGTGTACGGTCAAAAGGGTCGTAACAAGAAAAACCGGGACCACGACATCGGAGCAGTTACGATTGCAGCACCACCATCTCAAAACTTCCAGCCCAAACAAGACAGGCCAAGAAGGCAGTTTACCAGGATCAATATGACCTTGGCACAGGCACTGCAGGGAATGCTAAAGGCAAATTTGATCACCCTCAGAGATCCTCCTACGAATCCCAACACTACTTCTTCTCGTTATAACCCTAATGCCAGGTGTGCATATCACTCCGATAGCCCCGGGCATGATACAAACGATTGCTGGTCATTGAAGAATAAGATTCAGGATATGATCGAAGCTGGAGAAATTGAGTTTGAGCCTCCGGAGACCCCTAATGTCATCACTGCTCCTATGCCTAATCATGACAAGACGGTTAATGCCGTGGATGACGACGATCACGTTTCCAATGTGGCGGACTTAACATCTCCTCTCCCGATCATAAAGAGGAATTTATTGCAAGCTGGTTTATTTCCAGGTTGTGCTGAAGATTGCAATCTCTGCATACTCCGGCCCGAGGATTGTTGGGAATTGAAGAATGGTATTCAACGGCTGATGGATGATCGTACAGTTCTCTTCGAAAGATTCCTAAGGCGGAAAACCCTATTGAAGAAATATCTGTGATTGCTAGGTCCAAAGTTCCAGTGAAGATTACCGCTACTAGGGCGCCTGTGAAGATTACTGTTGAGCCCAGGGTAGCTCCCCTAATCATTACTGCACCTGGCCCGATCCCGTATTCCTCAAGCAAAGCTATTCCGTGGAATTATGGCGGTGATGTTTACGTCCATGGCGTAAAGCAAATTGACAATTCTATTAATCCTAATGGCATCGTTGGGACTAGTAAAATTACTCGAAGTGGAAGGATCTTCTCTCCAGAAATCTCACCTCCTGTCCTTGAAACTCGAGGAAAGGAACCAATCAATCCTTCTCAGTCAGAGACACCGGTCGAAGTTACTCCCGAAGATGTTGCCAAACAGGAAATGGAAGAAGTGCTGAAAATCATTCGCAAGAGTGATTTTGATGTTGTAGAACAGTTGGGGCATACCCCGTCTAAGATCTCGATGTTATCCTTGCTGTTATCTTCTGAATCTCATGCCAATGCATTGATAAAATTCTTGAAGACTGCTCATGTGCCTCAGGAAACATCTGTCGATCAGTTCGAAAATTATGTTGCTCACTTGGCTGTTGACAATGGCCTAGGCTTTTCCGATGCTGACCTGACACCAGCGGGAAAGAATCACAATAAAGCCCTGCATATCTCCATTGAGTGTAGGGGAATCACTTTGTCTCATGTGTTGATCGATAATGGCTCTTCCTTGAATGTGCTGCCAACAGCTGTGCTGGATAAGCTGGATTGTAAAAGCATTGAACTGAAACCTAGTGACATTGTGGTACGTGCTTACGATGGTGCGAAGAGTGTTGTCCATGGAGAAGTAGTCCTTCCTATCAAGATAGGACCTCAAGTCTTCAACACTACCTTCCATGTAATGAACATTCGTCCTGCCTATTCCTGCTTACTGGGACGCCCTTGGATTCATGGGGCAGGCGCTGTAGCCTCGTCTCTCCATCAAAAGTTGAGGTATCCCACAAAGGGCAAAATTGTCACCGTGTGTGGGGAAGAAGAGTACATTGTCAGTAGTGTGCATACCTTCAGATACGTCGAGATCGATGGTGAATTCATTGAGACTCCTTGTCAGTCATTTGAAGTAGTTCCTCCGACCAATCATGTCCTTAAGCCAACTTCCTGTGTACCCAAGGTTATTCGTGCTCCTCCTGCTATGATTTCTCTGAAGGACGCTCAAGCCGTGGTTGAAGATGGTGGTCGTACTGGCTGGGGTCAATTGATCGACGTACCGTACAAGTCTGACAAATTTGGCCTGGGGTTCAGCTCTGACAAGAGTCAAATTAATGCTGTAGAAGATGCCGACAGCGATTGCGACCTGGATAGCTGGATTTTCCCAACAATTGGTGACGGACTCAATAATTGGAAGGCTGAAGACACTATCCCGATTTCCTTTAGTCAGGAGTAATTGTTATTGTCTATTTTAGTGTTGCAAAATTTTGTTTTTTACAATTGAACTTCTCCAAGCATTGTGTCTATGCCCGGGGCACAATAGCTAATTTGTTAAGGGTTTTGTCATTTTCATAAGCATATTCATATTCAATAAATCAATGGACTTTTTGCATTCAAATATTGCGCTCTTTGTCTTTTCTGTCATCTTCCAAACAAGCTATGTTTTCTTACACACACTCACGTAACAAATTGCAGATCCATACCCACTCTGGATCCTGTTGACAATAGTTCTACTACTGTTCATTATGACTTTGAAAATCCGATCTACCAAGCCGAGGATGGAAGTGAGGAAGATTGTGAAGTACCTGGAGAACTTGCCAGACTGTTACTGCAGGAAGAAAGGACTATACCGCCACACGAGGAGTCAGTTGAGACTGTAAATCTGGGTACTGAAGTAAACAAGAAAGAAGTCAAAATAGGAGCAGGCTTGGAAAACAGTGTCAAAAGAAGGTTGATTCAGATGTTACATGACTATGTAGAGATTTTTTCTTGGTCTTATGACGACATGCCAGGACTGGATACTGATATAGTAGTACATCGGCTGCCAACGAGGGAAGATTGTCGTCCTGTTAAGCAAAAGGTTCGTCGCATGCGTCCTGAAATGTCTGAGAAAATCAAAGTCGAGGTTATGAAACAATTTGATGCAGGTTTTCTGGCTGTTACTTCTTATCCTCAATGGGTTGCTAATGTGGTACCAGTGCCGAAGAAGGATGGCAAGGTGCGAATGTGTGTAGACTACAGAGATTTGAATAAAGCGAGTCCCAAAGACGACTTTCCACTTCCGCACATTGATGTTCTGGTAGATAACACCGCTCAACATAAAGTATTCTCATTCATGGATGGATTCTCATGTTACAACCAGATTAAGATGGCGCCTGAGGACATGGAGAAAACTACGTTTGTGACGCAATGGGGCACGTTCTGTTATAAAGTAATGCCATTTGGTTTAAAGAATGCAGGGGCAACGTACCAGCGTGCTATGGTGGTTTTGTTCCATGATATGATCCATCATGAAATAGAAGTATATGTGGATGACATGATAGCCAGATCTCATACTGAGGAGGAACATCTCGATCATTTATACAAACTGTTCGAGAGGTTGAAGAAATACAAGTTGAGGTTGAACCCGAACAAATGCACCTTTGGAGTAAGATCCGGCAAACTCTTGGGCTTTATTGTCAGTGGTAAAGGGATTGAGGTTGACCCGGCTAAGGTGAGGGCTATTCAAGAAATGCCAGTTCCCTGTACAGATAAAGAGGTCAGAGGTTTCTTGGGACGTTTGAATTATATTGCCCGATTTATCTCCCACTTGACTGCTACCTGCAAACCCCTCTTCAAACTACTGAGGAAGAATCAAGAGATGATATGGAATGACGAATGTCAAGAAGCTTTTGACAAAATCAAGAAGTATCTCCAGGAACCTCCGATCCTGATACCACCAGTTGAAGGAAGACCTCTAATCATGTATTTGACCGTGTTAGAAAATTCAATGGGGTGTGTGTTGGGGCAACATGACGAGTCTGGCCGAAAAGAGCATGCCATATACTACCTTAGCAAAAAGTTTACCGACTATGAAACAAGATACTCACTGCTCGAGAAAACTTGTTGTGCTTTGGCCTGGGCTGCTCGCCGATTGAGACAGTATATGTTGAATCACACCACTTTATTGATTTCTAAGATGGATCCTATCAAATACATATTTGAGAAACCCGCTCTCTCCGGAAGAATAGCAAGATGGCAGATGATCTTAACAGAGTATGACATCCAGTATACTACTCAGAAAGCAATCAAAGGAAGCGTGCTAGCTGATCATTTGGCTCATCAAGCGGTGGATGATTACCAATCTATGAATTTTGAGTTTCCAGATGAAGATGTCATGTTTGTTACCAATCATGAAGAACATGGACCGGATGAAGGACCCGCACTAGGATCCCGATGGACTATGGTTTTCGATGGGTCTTCTAATGCATTGGGCAATGGTGTTGGTGTGGTAATCATTTCTCCCGAGGGTTACCATACGCCTTTCACTACTAGATTATGTTTTCATTGTACCAATAATATGGCTGAGTATGAAGCATGTATTTTGGGACTCAAGGCTGCTATAGACCGGCGGGTCAAGTTTTTGAGTGTGTACGGAGACTCAGCATTGGTAATCAGTCAGATCAAAGGAGAATGGGACACTAAACATCCGAATCTCATCCCTTATCGAGAGAAGGTGTTGTCACTAATCCCATACTTTGGAGAGATTACATTCGAACATATCCCACGAGAAGAGAATCAGTTGGCAGACGCATTGGCTACCATGTCATCTATGTTCAGAGTCAGATGGGACAATGAAGCTCCCAGGATCACCATTGAGCGACTAGATGAACCGGCATACTGTTATGAACTTAACGCTGATGGAGTAGAGGAGAAACCTTGGTTCCACGAAGTAAAGAGATATTTGGAAACTCAGGAATACCCTGAAGAGGCATCTATCAATGACAGAAAATTTTTGAGGAAGTTCTCCGCTAAATTCTTTTTGAGTAATGGATTATTATACAAGCGTAATCATGATTCGACTTTGCTTCGCTGTGTGGATAAAAAGGAAGCAGAAAAGATTATGGAAGATATGCACGACGGTATTTTTGGGACTCATTCTAGTGGACATACGATGGCCAAGAAGATTCTGAGATCAGGGTATTATTGGTCTACCATGGAAGCTGATTGCCACCATCACTCCAGAACCTGTCACAAGTGCCAGATATATGCGGATAAAGTACATGCACCTCCTGCTCCATTGAACGTGTTGACCGCACCTTGGCCCTTTGCAATGTGGGGCATTGATATGATTGGGGAGATTAAACCTACTGCTTCTAATGGACATCGCTTCATCCTTGTCGCTATTGATTACTTTACAAAGTGGGTAGAGGCCGCCTCATTTGCTTCTGTCACCAAGAATGTGGTGGCACGGTTCATCAAGAATAGTCTTATTTGTCGGTATGGTATCCCTGAAAGGATTATCACCGACAATGGTACTAATTTGAACAACAAGATGATTACTGAACTCTGCACGCGGTTCAACGTAAAACACCATAACTCTTCTCCGTACCGACCAAAGATGAATGGCGCTGTAGAAGCTGCTAATAAGAATATCAAGAAGATCATACAAAAGATGACGGTGACGTACAAAGACTGGCATGAGATGTTACCGTTTGCTCTTCACGGTTATCGCACTTCAGTACGCACTTCGACAGGAGCAACTCCTTTCTCTTTAGTCTACGGAATGGAAGCCGTTTTACCAGTGGAAGTTCAGATTCCCTCTCTAAGAATCATGAAAGAGGCGGGCTTAGATGAAGATGAATGGATTCAGACTCGACTTGATCAGATAAACTTGATTGATGAGAAGAGACTTGCGGCTGTTTGTCATGGACAGATATATCAGAAGCGCATGACCCAGGCATTTAACAAAAGAGTCAAGAGACAGGTATATCGAATTGGCGATTTGGTAATAAAGCGTATCATTCTACCACAGGGTGATCCCAGAGGCAAATGGATTCCCACGTGCGAAGGGCCGTTTGTAGTTAAGAAGGTATTCTCTGGTGGAGCCATGATACTAGCTACAATGGACGGCGAAGACTTCCCGCATCCCGTGAACGCAGACATAGTAAAAAAATACTACGCATAAAAGAGACCCGCTAGGTCGACGTATCTAGGCAAAAGTAAGGGCATCCCGGCGAACCAAAAGGGTTCGGGCAAAATTTAGGGATAAACATAAAAAAAAATGTACACCCGGCAAGTCGAAAACCTGAAAAGGCGGCTTGGGCAAGAAGGGGTATCCTGGTGGATTGAAAACCTGAAAAGGCGGTCCAGGCAAAAATTAGGGATCAAAGCGTATGACTATGTCCCGTTCTCAGACAGCTTCATCCAAGTTCAAAGGACTGAACAAGCTAATCACTTCTATTCGACAGCAGGAGATGAGAGGCCTGAAGACATAATGGCAGTAGTGGAATTAAAGTCAATAGGACGTTTTCGGCATAGCTTTCTCTTTATTTTCTTGACAATTTCCTCTTACTAGGATTTCTGTCTCCTTGTACACAAATTGCCTGTTTATAGGCCCTCTTTCGAAATCAATATAATTTTAGTTTCAAAAAAAAAATGCTTTTGTTTTACTTTCTCTGTTTTGTTTGCATAAGCGTCCATTGATTTAATTCGAATTAATATATGCATTTGGATATGATCGATGTTTACCAAAAATGCGTGCATAAAATAGAAATAGCGATTACTACTAGACTTCGGGATCGAGGAGAAGGTCTAATCATGCTTTCCAATGAATCCGTTGCTAATCCTATTCCCCAGCAAAGCCAGTCATTCCCAGAAGAGAGTGGCATTACTAGACAAATGGGTCATCTCTTCCACCCCCAACCGGGCTTCTGTTGAACATTTCTACCATCAGACAGAAATCAAGCATCTCCGGCTAAGAAATGGGTCATCGATACCAGTATCTCCCAACCAGAAGATTGAGATTTATTTTCCCCAGTAGAGTCCCCTGGAAGAACTTTTCCGATGCATAATTCATTCATTACATCATTTCACAACATACGCAGGCATACATTGTTCGCATTTAGTTTCAGAAGCATAAAACATCTCATGCATCATGACATGGCATGAAGCTAACTTTATTTTTCAGGTTAATTATCCTCCTGATACAGTCAAAATGAAGATCCATTCAGACGGACATCTTTATCGAGTACATTCAAGATTCAAATACATTCATTCTGATAAGCACTCTGATATCCTCCTAACGGTGGCATCTTTAAGCCCACCCCAGATATTCATTGCAAATACAGCATCTACAAATACGATCAGATACAGTCTAACGTACGGTTCATTCTGATTCAGCCCAACATATAACTCCTTCCACTCAGATACGATCTAACGGACGATCCATTCTGATCTTCAACTACTCCAACACGGTCTAATGTACGACCCAGTTGGACCTTCATTTCTCAGGTACTGCCTAGCATACGGTCCATCCTGATTCATCTCAACATATGACTCCTTCAACTCAGATGTGATCTAACGTACGATCCATTCCGACCTTCAACAACTCCAATACGGTCCAGGATACGACCCATTTGGACCTTCAAGGCCTCGGGTGCTACCTAGCGTACGGTACCTTCTGAAGTGTAGTCTGGCGTATGACTACCCCTTTATTATCAGATGCAGCCTAACGGACGGCTCGTTCTGCTACTCAGAGACGGTCTAGCTTACGACCCGCTTGGAGGTTCGTCCCCTCAAATGCTACCTAGCGTACGGTACATTCTGAAGTGTAGTCTGGCGTATGACTACCCCCTTCATCATCAGGTACAGCCTAACGGACGGCTCAGTCTACAACTCAGATACGATCTAGCATACGATCCATTCTGATCCTTCACCCCCAGTAACGATACAGCCTAACGGACGGCTCGTTTCGCAACTCAGATACGATCTAGCGTACGATCCATTCTGATCCTTTATCCCCAGCAGTGTATGACTCATTCGGATTCTTATCTCATTTTGATTCGGCACAACATATTACTCCTCCAACAATACGGTCTGGCGTACGACCCATTCGGATCTTCCTTCCTCAGATACTACCTAGCGTACGGTACATCCCGAGGTGTAGTCTAGCGTACGACTACTTTTCGTCAGATACAGCCTAACAGACGGCCCATTCTGCAACTCAGATACGATCTAGCGTATGATCCATTCTGATCTGTTATCCCCAGCGGCGTATGACCCATTCTAACTCCCTAGTGAAGTCGACGGCCTAATGAATGACTCACTATACGGTCTGGCGTATGACCCAGTGACACCCATGACTTCAGATATCTTCTAACGTACGACGCACTCTGAAGCTCTCATCATCAAACTTCCTAGATGACATCTTTAAGCCCATCTCCCTCAAGACTAACTAATTGACAAGTGCAAATTTTTGGGGCGTTCTAAGTGTTCAATAATCTTCCACCTCCAGACCACGAATGGCGTACATACCATTCTGACTCTCTCGGTTCAAGAATATTGAACAGGGGCAGCTGTCATACCCCAAAATTTGCCCATTAATATTTTAAGACATTTTTCAGGGCACTCCGACTCATTTTTATGACACTGATCTTAAAGGAACGAAGGCCCAGCTCACGAATGGCCCAATCCAGAAAATGGCCCAAACTGGCCTGTTCGCTACACGTTCGCTACACGCTCGCCTAGTGAACGTTCGCTACACGTTCGCTACCCGCTCGCCTAGCGAAGCTGACAGATAACAGAAAATTCTGGGCTTCACTCTGAGCCCATTAGGTCACAAAAAAGAGCATTATAAATACCAGCACTTCAGTAATGAAAAGGAGGACGAAAAGGACGAAAAGGACGAAAGGAGAACCCTAGCAAGCAAACCCTGATACTCATTGGAGGCAAGCCCGGAAGGAACTCGGCGGCACCAAGTTCTACCTCCGCCCAATTCAATCCGATTTGCCGATTCGAAGTAACAACTCAGCTGCTAACAGGTTTACATTGCTATCATTGTTTTATATTCTTAATTTGCATATGACTTTATGATTAGATTTATGAAATACCTTAAGCTTGGCATGTGAACTTTAGTATATACCATGCATACCTTAAATGATTAATCGTATAATTGCAGTAATGAGATCCATAAGGCATAAAATTGGTTGAGATTGTACTGATATCATATTCAAAAACCAGCAGCGCTCGCTAGCACATCGCTAAGCGAGCCAGTAGCGAGTACTCGCTAGGCCTTCGCTAGGCGAAGCAGGGGCGAATGGAACAGCGGCTGTTTCATTTTTTTTGGCTGTTCTATCTTATGTTATTATAATTCTGCATCATGTGGTTTGAGTTCATGATTGTTGTGTTTATTTTATGGTGCAACTTTCAATTATATTTTATCTCGATGCTCTAATCCGTGTGTTGAATTGTGTAAAGGTTTACATGTTTCCAAGGAAATGGCCGGCTAGGCATTCCACCTTATGGGTGGGATACCCTTATGGAGATTCAATCTGAATTATTCAATCGATTTTAATGTATTAATTTTATGGCAAAGATCCACCCTAATGGCTTAATTGTTCTTAATGTATTGGTTTTAATATGAATCTAATTACCTACTTGATGACGGCTACCTAATTAATTGTAAAACTTTGCCTTTAAATAAGTGATCTTGGACCTCTCTTTATTGCCTTACGATATTACGGTATTACGGTCATGTCCCGCGAATGTGGGGATACCCTTAGCAAAGACCCTTCGATTAAATCATCATGTCCCTTTAAAATAAATCATAGTCCCTCGGATGTTGCCTTCGAATATATGATTTTGTCCCTCGATGACCCTTCGGTGTAGCCTACGGTTAAATGATGATCGTCCCTTCGAATGCTAAGGTATCCTTACAACTGTTGCCTTCAATGACCTATCGATGACCCTACAATGACCCTTTTACATCCAAAGGATAAAACTACTTACTTCTCAATAGTAAGGACAGTTTTACCCTCATAAGGATAGGAAATGCCCATAACGACCTTAGGAAGGTATAACTCTCAATTACTGGATCATAACCTAAAACATTTTTCACCCCTCACACTTTGCAAGTCCTAAAAAATCATCACTTGGTATACATTCATACTAAAATCATTACCAAGTTACATTTTTCTAAACCGTTTTCAAAATCAAACGAGATAAATACTTTGTATACATTCATACGAGAATCATTACAAAGTTAAACTCTCTTTTCGAAACATTTTTAAATGATTCACCAACACTTTTCAGACAAGAATATAAGTGATCCAGCAATTAAGAGCCCATGGATAACCATGGATACAAAGGGTGCTAATACCTTCCCTTTGTATAATGTACCTCCCGAACCCAAAATCTATCGAGGTCTTTCCTGTTCTTTTCCACCTTTCCTTATTGGATAAAAGAAAAGTCGGTGGCGACTCTTGCTATCCGCGACATTGCGATAAAAAGCAAAAATACCCCAAGTCAGTCCACCGCATGACAACCTCTAACATGGAATTCTGAGGCATATGATTTCTTTTGGATATGTTTCCTATTCTTTGACATCCGTCGCACTCTTTTACCACTACTTGTGCATCTTTGAACAATGTAGGCTAGTACAATCCCGACAGGAGGACTTTTGCTGCGGTTCTGTCTCCGCTAAAATGTCCTCTATATTCTGAGTTATGACAGGCTTTTAGGATGTCCCTCTGCTCTTCCTCTGGAACACATCTCCTGACCAGGCCATCTAATCCCATTTTGTAAAGGAATGGATCGTCCCACACATGAAACCTGCAATCATGAAAAAAAAAATCTTCTGTTAGAGTCAAAGTCATCAGGTATTAGTCCACCTACCTCAAAGTTCGCCTAATCGGCGAACCATGAGATATGTGTAACGGCTAGGATACGTTCGTCTGTGAACTCATCTTTGATGGGGTGCGTTTCTTCTGTTTCTTGAATCGGGGTCATCCGAGACAAGTGATCAGCAATAGTGTTTTCACTATCCTTTTTGTCTCTAATTTCCAGGTCGAATTCTTATAGTAGTAGGATCCATCGCAGCAGCCTTGGCTTTGATTCCTGTTTGGCAAAAAGATATTTTAAAGCAGCATGGTCAATATACACAATTACCTTTGATCCATCAGATAGGATCTGAACTTGTCAAACGCGTATACCACCTCTAGGAGTTCTTTTTCTGTGGTTGCATAGTTCATTTGAGAAGGGTTCAGTATGTAGCTTGCATAATAGATCACGTGCAAGAGCTTCTCCTTGCATTGCCCTAGTACTGCCCCCATTGCGTTATCACTAGCATCACACATTATCTCAAAAGGGAGAGACCAATCGGGGGAAATAACTATTGGGGTTGACACCAGCTCCTTCTTCAAGGTCTCAAAGGCTTGTCTACACTCCTTGTCAAATAAGAACGGTGTATCTTTTACCAGGAGACTAGTTAGTGGTTTGGCAATCTTGGAGAAATCTTTTATGAACCTGCGGTAGAACCCCGCATGTCCTAAGAAGCTTCAGATGCCTTTTTCATTTACCGGTGGTGGTAAGTTTGCTATTACCTCCACTTTTTCTATGTCTACTTAGATACCTTTGTTGGAGATCTTGTGTCCTAAGACTATTCCTTCACGCACCATAAAGTGACATTTTTCCTAATTCAGGATCAAATTTGTTTGCTGGCATCTTTCTAACACAAGTGACAAGTTGATCAAACAATTATCAAATGAAGAACCGAATACTGAAAAGTCATCCATAAATACTTCCATATGCTTTTCGAGCATGTCAGCAAAGATTGATGTCATACACCTTTGAAAAGTGGCCGGTGCATTGCATAACCCAAATGGCATTCTTCTATAGGAAAAAATACCATAGGGGCATGTGAATGCAGTCTTCTCTTGATCTTCAGGGGCAATTGCAATCTGGTTGTACCCCGAGTAACTATCTAAGAAACAATAGTAATCGTGTCCGGCTAGCCTTTCCAGCATTTGATCAATGAATGGTAACGGGAAGTGATCCTTCCGGGTTGCCACGTTTAGTCTTCTGTAATCTATCCACACTCTCCAACTTGTAACAGTTCGGATTGGAATCAACTCATTCTTTTCATTTTTTATCACCGTTGTGCCCCATTTTTTTGGTACCACATGGACTGGACTTACCCAAGAGTTATCGAAAATAGGGTAAATTAGACCCGCATCCAAGAGTTTTACAACTTCTTTGCGTACTACTTCTTTCATGGCTGGGTTAAGTCTTCATTGTGGTTGCACCACCGGTTTATGATCGTCTTCCATTAAGATCTTGTGCATGCAAACGTCGGGCTTATACCTTTCAAGTCCTCAATTGCCCATCCGATTGCACCTTTGTGTTTTTTTAGCACTTGAATGAGTTCTGCTTCTTGGACACTCTGTAGACTAGCATTGATAATAGCTGGGCATTTTTTTTTCAGTGTCTAGAAATACATACTTCAAATTTGTTGGTAACTGCTTCAGGTTCACCCCTGTTTTTGGTTCTTCAGTGACATCTGATGGTGGTGGTCTTAAATCTTCCCACCAGTGTGGTCGAGATCTAATCCATTCAGGTTGTTTTTCCATCATACCGAGCACTTCAGACTCTCCTTCATCTTCATCACTTTCAAAAATGGATAGGCTTAAGATCCGTTCTAGTGGTGACCGGGGTCTATGCCTTTCATTTTCTTAAGCAATTGCTTAGTCTATTATCTCTATAGTGTTGCTTGTGCTGATATCATCTTTGTATTGCATTGTGTTCCTCACATCTATTTTTAACTCTTCATCATAGACCTTGAGGGTCATAGTTCCTTCCTCAATGTCTATCATACACCATCCTGTTTCCAAGAAAGGTCTGCCCAATATGAGAGGAATCTCATCATCTTCCAGCATTTCCAAAATGACGAAGTCAACTGGGAAGACAAACTTGTCAATTTTTACTAGAACATCTTCCACAATACCATAGGGTCGCCTCACAGAACGATCCGCAAACTGAAGCGTCATTCGAGTATCTTGAACATAACCGATGCCTAATTTTTTATAGACGGACAGTGGCATCAAGCTTACACTCGCTCCTAAGTCAATCAGAGCCTTCTTGAATTTTCTATCACCAATAGTGCATGGAATAGTAACTGAACCCCTGTATTTCTTTTTCACTGGGATTTTCATGCCTTGGAGAATGGCATTTCATGTTTTAGTTAGGATGATCGGTTCCGTATCAGTGGAACGCTTCTTGGAAATGATGTCTTTCATGAACTTGGCATATATTGGCATTTGTTCTAATGCTTCAGAAAAAGGGATGTTGATTTCGACTTTTTTGAACATTTCCAGGAACTTCTCAAAATTCTTTTCATGTTGATTTTTCTTTTTCTGTGTTGGAGGGTAAGGGAGTTTGATTACTGGTTTAGGAACCTTCTCTTTCTCCTTGACAGGAGGTGGTATTACTTCTTCATCTTGGTTTTTTGTTTCCTTGATTTTTAAATCCACCTCTATTAATCCATCTTTTTCTATATCATTTTCCTCTATTGACTTTCAACTTCGGGTTGTGACAGTGTTAATAGTGTTATGTTCCCGCGAATTTGTCACCGTACCACTAGGTAGGGTACTCGGGGGGTGAGAGTTTGAAGCCAACTGTTATGCTATCTGTCCCATTTGGACTTCAAGATTTTTAATGGAGGCCGTGGTGTTTTTCTGATTAGTCCTTGTTTCTTCTTGAAACTGTATGCTGTGGGCTGCTAATTTTTCAATGGCAATTTCCCATTCAGCCTTAGGTGCTTGTTGTTGTTGTTGTTGATACTGAGTCTGGTATTGCCATGTACCTTGTTGCGGAGCATTCCCTCTCTGATCTTTCCAGGAGAAGTTTGGATGATTCTTCCAACCTAGGTTGTAAGTGTTAGAATAAGGATTATTCTGCTTCAAGAATTTGATCTCTCCAATTTGTTGGGGAGTAGCAAAGTAATAGACCGTGTTATAAGGTCCATTACAGATCTCACAAGTGCTAGCCTGAGTTGGCTGAACATACGCTATCTGTTGAGTATATATATTCATAGCTTTCAGCTTTTTGTCTACTTCGGCAGCAACTGTGTCTTCTAGACGGATTTTATTTGTCTCTAATTTTAGATCAATCATCCCCTCTGGCTAACTAGTACACCTGTCGTATAATTCTAGATGCTCATTGGCAACTATTTCTTCAATAATCCTCTTGATACCAGTGACTGTTGAGAAATTTGTTGAGCCACCGACTACTGTATCAATCAACTGTTTTGTTTTTATTTTCAGCCCATTAACGAACATCTGCATTTGTTCGGTCTGAGCCATATTATGAGTTGGACACGCTACTAAGATCCTTTTGAATCTTTTGTAAGTGTCTCCCAATGATTCACCATCCTTCTGTTTGAAATTAAGAATTTCATACCTTTTTCTCAAGAATACTGATGCTGGAAAGTACTCATTTAAGAATGCAGTTTCCATCTCCTCCCAGGATGTGATACTGCCGGCAGGAAAAGAATAGAACCATTCTTCTGTGTCTTCAGCTAAAGTGAACAGGAACATTCTTAATTTTTTTGCTTCATCAGTATGACCATCAATTTTCAGGGTGGTGCTCATGGTCAGAAATGTTTGCAGGTGTTTGTTGGCATCTTCATTAACCTTTCCGGTGAAAGGTTTTCTTTCCAATTGATTGATCGTGCTAGGATGTAGTTGAAATTTTTTCACATTCACCGGTTGGTTGAACATGGTCATTCGACCACCCAGTGCATTTGCACCTCCATAGTCACCCAGGAGTCTTTCCGGAGGTGGATGAGGTGGAATTGGAGGAACTTCAGCCATTAGTTCCTTGACTTCTGAGTGATTAGAGGTACTTTCTTCTATAGAATCCACTCTTTTTTTTCTGTGTCTTCGGTGAAGGGTTCTCTCGATCTCTGCGTCAAAAAGAAATTCAACTGAGGGTTCTCCTCGCATACACAAATTATAAATTATAAATGACAAAAAATGAATTTTCATGCAGAGCAACAAAATTTTAATTGAAATTAAAATTAAACTCTATATTTTGGCAGTCCCCGGCAACAGCGCCAAAAACTTGATCGGGAAAATATCAAGTGTACTATTTTTCCTTTTATAGTAATAATGGGGAAATTCCTCGAATGTCAATCTCAAGGACTGCAAGTTAATATTGAGTTTAAATTATCATTCAATTAAACAAAAAGTATTAATTTGGTTTTTAGGTGTGAAAATATAATAATAAAAGTAAAGGTAAAGAAGGATGAAAATAAGGGTTTATAGAGAAAAAGGAACATTGCCAGGGAAGATGTATGATTTATCCCTGTAACAACTCTAAGTCACAATTGCATTAACAAATATCAATTACTACAAGTTCTTAAGGGTATTTTCTCCCAAGTCCTTGGTGAGAAAACATTTAATCAATCTACCCTAATTTCCATGTCCATAGCCAATTAGGGTGAAGTTAAGCTGTGTAATATCAAGAATACTCTAGTTCATACAGGGTATCCCTAGTCCTAGATGATATCTACTGTAGAGTAACCTTATGAAAACCTTATCAATGGAGGTCCAACCTAATTGATAACCACAAATCAATCTCGATTGGTCCGAAAGAGAAAGCAATAAACACATCAAAAGGTTAACGTAAAAACAATATTATAAATGCAAATGTAAACTCAATCTCGTTACAATTCTAAATCAGGGACACCCCCTATCATTGGGGGGTTTAGCTACTCATATTGTTTAAAACAAATTCAAGATAAAAATTACACATTACAAGTAATTGGATGACTTTGATCTTCAATCGCTCCCGCTCATGAAAACCTTCAGCTCTCCGAATGCCTTGAACTCTGTAATACTTGATTGCTTCACAATACTGTATTTTTCCGTATTCCAAGATGATTTTTCCTTTGGAAGAAGACCCTCTTTTATAGTGAAAATTCCAAGCAGCAGTTGGACATGTCCAAAAATATATCTGAAAAAGCCCGAGAAAAACTAAATTTTTGGGCTTGGGATGACACGGCCCATATCAGCTGACACGTGTGGCCGTGTAATCCTACTGTTCTGCCTGACACACCCCTGGCATGGGGTGACACGCCTGGTGGAGGCGCCTGACACGGCCCGTGTCAGGCTACTGTTTTTCTTCACACGTCCTTCCTTGCCTGACACGGCCCGTGTCTTCTGACACGGGTGGCCATGTCAGGCCTCCTGTATTGGGGTTTTCTGCTTCTCTTCTTGCCGGAATCTCGCATTGTCTCGTTCTGAGATCCCTGGTTCTTCTACCTGGACCTGTCGGACAAAAACACAGTTATCCCACGCATAAAATCACTAAAATATAAGTAAAACATAACAATGACAAAAATGCTTAAATAAAATGACGGAAGTAAAACTAACTCGAAACGTATCATAAATGCTTGCACAGTGTGTCAAAAGCCTTTATTTCATGTCAGATCAGTAACGAAACCTCAATGCAAATGCTGACTGATCAGGTAACGATTCTATCACTGATCATGCTCATTCGTAAGGATCACTAAAGGAGAATTTTTTTAAATTCCGATGCATTTTGGATCACTCTTCTACTTGACTATGGAGCTCTGAATTTCTCATTGCACGTTGGGAATACGTAGGCACGAGTATGTGAATCCTTGGCGAGCACATTAATCATTTCTCTCTATTCTTTCATTCAGTATCCATTATTCACTATTCAATACCTTCAATCATTCATCCCCAGTGATATAGTTTTTCTTTGAACCAAATACACTATTTTTTTTAGTTTCATACATACTTTTGGACCAGTAACCAATGCCTACGTTTGATCTAAGAGTTGTGTGTCTTAGGTAGACATACATTTTCTTTTATGTCCTTATAAGTCCTTATATAGGTAAAACCCTTTAGTTTTTGTTATATATCAGTCCTTCTCTTTGGTTCAGATATACCTACCATATGGGTTCAAACAACATTATCCTTTGGTTCAAACCATACTTCAATCACAACTTCTTTCATCTTCCACCTTTAACTCTATGAACTACGGAGCTCTGAATTTCTTATTGCACTATAAGAATATGTAGGCATGAGGACCCTAATCCTCACCGAGCACTTTTTTATTCTTCTTCTTTTCCTTTTATTTTGTTGCGAGTATCTTTAGATAGTAACAGTCATCCGAGCATAGAACAATTAAAACAGTTCTCGTTGAGTACAACGAATATGAGGGATGCTAGTATCTTCCCATTGCATAACTGACTTCCTTACCCTTTTTCTCTTCACCCGGGGTTTTGTCGATGGTTTCCCTTTCCTTCGGGAATAAATAAAGTCTGATGGCGACACTGTTGTATCTTCGAGCGTGCGATGCACTCGGGTATTTTTTGTGCACCTTCATCTGGGATCATGAAATGTTGAAATGTAATATTTTACCGAAAACTTGAGATTTTGAGGCATACTTCAATAATTCTCCACCTTGACTCAAAAAATATGGGGATACTACTTTACTCACTATCTTCATAATGGATTTATTCTCCATCATTTGAAATGAGTAGAGTGTTTGTTTCAAATATAACCAATGAGTCAATGACTTGATCGTATACAACTGTTTAAGTTTGACCCACATATCCATTATGGTCTTCTCTCTTATGGCTTATCATATAAATTTATTTTTTAGGCACCAGATAACAACACCCATGGTCTCCCAGACTTCCCTACTTGTGTTAGGCTTGTCGGCATAATGTCTTGCCTTTCATGCTTCTAAACACTTTTGTTTAATTAAGATTGCTTGAATATTCACTTTCCATAACTCGAAATTGTTGTCTTCAAAAATATTATTGATATCCCATTAAAAATCCACGATCCTTACTTATAAATTTAACCCATTTTCTCTAGGGTGGGCACCACTTATTATGAAGTCGGTTGATCAGACATACCCAAAACTTGATGTGTAAGCCAAAAAACAATGACAACCATACTATACATTCTCAAGCAAAAATAATTTGCCATATAGTGTAAGAAAATCATAATAGCAAGCAGAAAATAATGAACAAGAACATACATAATTTGTTTATCTAGTTTGATCAAACCAATCATTTGTTGGGAGAGAGAAGCTCTCATATCTAGTGTCGTTCAACAATCTTTACAAAATAGATTACAAAATAAGTTATAATAAAACAGCTCTCAAAGTTCATAGTAACATCTCATATTTTTTACGTAAGTGTTTCTCAATCTCTCCTCCTCTTAATACACAAATCACACAAACCCAACATGTTTATAAGTGTTTCTGAGTCCTCTTAGATTCATCCAAAAATCTCTCAAATTTTAGAATAATGAATCCTAAAAGTATCATTTTTTTTTGTTTTTCTATGTTTCTCTCTATAAACTATTCCCACACAATAAAAAATGACATAAAACACATTTATATTGGCCCAAAAATCGATAAGCACGCCTTTCTAACACAAAACACACCTTGTGTGCTTAGGCTCGGTGCATCGTGCGTGTCACGACCCACATGCATCTAATAAGCGCATAGTTTAATTGAAAATCACATTTAATTTTAAGCACTTATTCACATACTTGAATAAGAAGTAACCATAAAATCTCATAATTTTTATGCATATTAAGATTCTCCTTATTAGTATAATTAATCCTAAAATTCCATTGATTTTATGTATTAGGTATAAAAGATTAAAGGTTGGCTTAAATGATCAAGGATCACTATATTTTAAACCAACTAAGTAAGGCTATCATTCAACTATCTAATCAAGGAGTCCTTTAATTGATGAAATTGAGGCAAGGGCCAACCAAGTAAAATAGGGCAAATCCTCCAACTTAATAATCCTTCCATTAGAGGATGCAATGCAGTTCAAATCCTTTTCTTAGCTCAAAATTAAGCTTGTTTCACCTATCGAGCATTATTTCAATTAGAGAATGGTGATTAAAACGGAAAATTACAAATAGAAGCTTGTGTGATCAACTTAAAACTTCATGTAATTTTTACACTGTTTTCATCGTAGTTCGTAGTTAGAGAAGGTCGATTGTAATTGTATTACATGAAGAAGGAAAATCGAAGCAGATCAAAGTGGATATTAACTACAGCTTAAGATATCGTTCCCGATAGTGTTTTCTTTCAATTGTTTCTTCTATACTACTATCGTGACAATGTGTAGTTAAACTCTTTCCTTTTGGGTTAGATACAATTATGTTATTATGATGTATTACTTTCAATCATTACATTATATGTTTTAATTACTCATTTGTATTTGTGTTTAATTTTATGTTTAATGATTATTATAGTCTAATCGTGTATAGCTCAATATTTTGATTTAACTTGTTATATAGAAATACTTCTTAAATCTAGATCCGAACTATTCACATGTTAAACACTAAATTTTAGACATCGATTTAGGTTTAACATTCATAAAAAATATCATTACGTAATATAATCGTAATGGTTATTTGGCTGAGAGATTGTTGATTAAGAAATATGATTGATATCGTGATATTATTTTGACATAAATAGCATTTTCAGAGCAAAATGTGATAATATCCAAGGTTAGCTAAAATATGTATAATTGATCATTAGAATAAATGAAAGAAAGTTAATATTAGAATAAATGAAAGAAAGTTAATGTATTTAGATCCCAATATATTCTCATAAGTGTTAATTTCATTATCATTTATTGCTTTTATATTGTTTTATTTTACGCAAATCAAACTACAACCTCTTTAAACTTAAAATTATAACAATTGTTAAATTATTGTTTAACACATGGTCCTTGTGTATATGGTATGAAAAAATCTTAGTTTTACTTTGATTTAACTTGTTATTGAGAAATACTCTTTAAATCTAGATCCAAAATATTCACCTATTAAATGATAAATTCCTGACTTAGGTTTAAGTTTAACATTCAGGAAAAAATATCAATATGCAATGCAATCGTAATGGCTATTTGGATGAGAGATCGTCGATTAAGAAATATGATCGATATCGCGATATTATTTAGACATAAATAATGTTTGCACTACGACATGTGATAATATCTAATGTTAGCAAAAATATGTATAATTGATCATTAGAATACACGAAAGAAATTTAATGTAGTTCGATCCCAATATATTCTCATTAGTGTTAATTTCGTTATCATTTGTCTTTTATATTGTTTTTTTTTTATGTAAATCAAGCTACAAGCTTTTTTTCACTTAAAATTATAACAATTGTTAAATTGTTCTTTAACACACGAGTCCTTATGTAAATGTTTAAACAATGTAGGTAATTTAAACCATTAGTGTCGCATCTCGAAAAAAATACGACATTCGTGGGCACGTCGCATGCTCGCGGATGACTATCAAAGTTGCCACCAAACTTTATTTATTCCCAAAAAGGGAAATGGAAAATATTGATAAAACCCCTAAAAGAACGACAATGATATGGTTGTCGCAACCAAATTGGGTTCGGGAGTCAATTACGCAAGGGGAAGGTATTAGTACCCTTCATGTCCGTTCTACACAATGGAAACCATTTAGTTAGTTATGTGCATTAGTGTTAGCTTTCGAATCTTGGATTTCTAAAGTTATTAAAAGGGGAGAAGAATAGGACTAAAAGGTGAATTTTTTATTATGGTTCCTAACGAGACTTAGGATCTTGCTGCTACGTATCTCCGAGTGCGATGGAGAACTCAAGACTACGTAGTTCTAGATAGAAAATGTTTGTCTGTGGGTCAATTTTAGAGAAGGTTGTCATTGTCATAATCGAGCGGAAAAATTGCTTATCTAAAATAGTTAGAGGAGTGGATGTTTACATCACATCAAATGGATTTCTACATATCGATATTCACGGAAAAAAGTCATTTATTCCACTGACACATATGTGAACGAGGCATTATTTTGCATCGTCTCGAGACGAAAACATATTTGTTCAAAAAGAGTCTGAAGGTTATGCCAAGAGACAAAAATGGTTTGAATGTGTTGGATATATTTTTGGATTGGAAGACGGAGATTTATGACTTTCAAGCTCTTACAACTTGGGTATAATACTTGAGATTATGACTGGACCTTGCACCCAGGTAGTCATTTTCTTCCATTTTTGTTATAAAATAGATTTGGAATATTTACAAGTGTTTTGAGTGGAAGACGAACACTTGAGATCTCAAGCTCTTGCAACTTGAGTCTAATACTCGAGATTATAACTGGACCTTACATCCATGTAGTCTTTTTCTTCCAATTTTGTTATAAAAAGGGTTTGAATATTTACAAAAAAAAATTAGGGAAAGACGAACACTTGGGGCTTGCAAACTTTTACAACTTGTGCCTAGTATTCGAGACTAGTAATGAACCTTACACCAAAGTAGTCTTTTTCATCCAATTTTTTGCGAAAGGCAGGCGCATTTGAATTTTAGGGGAATGCAAGAATTTACGACTTGCAAGCTCTTACAACTTAGGTCTAAAACTCGGGACTACGACTGGACCTTACACACAAACAATCTTTTTCTTCCATTATTTTAAATGGTCAAAGTTGTTTATTAGTCATTTTGAATTTATTTGGAAAAAGAGCTTGACGTTGGATCAAGCGTTTGATTTGTGTTGCAAATATGAAATGATTTATGAGATTTTAAAAATGGTTTGAAATTGTTTTTTAATTTAAATTGTGTGAAATGTTAGTGAAATTGAATCGAAATTACGCAAAATGTTAGTATGGTTACTTACATGTACGATATGAACATGGATAGAGATTACCAAATTAAATGACGAAGCACATTAAAATCAATTAATCAAATAATTTAACTAACAATAAAAAAATTAATTAATTAAGATATAATTAACTAATTAAATAAAAATTTAATCAATTAAAACAAAATTAAATATTTTAACTAGTAAAAAAGCAAAATAAAAAAAACTAACACAACACAGTGCAAATGATTGGGCAAGGATGCAAACATCCAATTATATTGGGTCCAACCCAAATGACACTAAAACCATAATTTAAATTAAACTAAAATAAAAAATAAGAAGTGAGTTCAACACGACTCCAGTTTGTGTTTTTGAAGCCGATAGAGATGGTTTTATGGTGGTTTATGGACCTTGGTGAAGGTTGTTTGTGTGCTTAGTGAGATGGAGGAAATATGTAGTGAGAAGGTTGTTTTATGGAGATGAAGTTTTGTATGAAATGAAGGCGATGAATCACGTTTGGAAGATAGCAGGAGGTGAGGTTTAGTATGTGGTGATGTTTTTATTTACATGGTTGTGGTATGTTGTTGTGAGTGAAAGAAAAAAAGAAGAGATAACTTTTTTTTTAATGCATGTTGGTGAGAAAGCCTGTGAAAATGGGAGTATAAGGTTAGTATTGAACAAAGGAGGTGTTGTATGACATATGAGGTTGAGTTTTTCACATGGTGGAAGGGTGGTTTTTTAAGGTGATTTTGAGTGTTAAGGTGGTGTGGGTGTGGATGGATGGATGGAAAAATAATGCACAATGGCGGGGAACTTCACGTGAAGAAAGAAAATCCTTCCCCTTTACTTTTATTCTTTTTCCTTTATTGTCTCCATTTGAAAATGAGAGAGAAAGATTGGATATGTGGAAAGGGAGACCCTTATTGGTCTGGATGGATTGGTCAATGCTCAATATATATAATAGGTTACCTAGGGTTTTAAATTAATTAAAAACTAAAACACTTTGGGTATTATTTCTAGATATTTTGTGAGATAAAGATAAGATCAAAGAATAAAATCATTTTTTTCAATAAAAATAAATAAAATCAAATTGATTAATTATTTGTCTCTATTTATTTTTTATTGATATTTTGACAAAAAAAAAGAATAAAAATCGCGTGCTAAAATGCGCAAAAAAATAAACTAAATGCGTTAAAATGATTTATGCAAAATAAATTTCTTGAAAACAGACAAGTAAAGATCAAATTTTGCAATATAAAAAATGTCTGATTGACAAGGCTCGGGCTAATCAAAATGTGAATGTAAACAGGATCGAACAAATTAAACGAGCATGTCGGATTAAACTACACAGGCCACAAATCAATAAAACTGACAGCTGTAAGCCCAACCTCAAAATTTTCCGCCCACTAATTTTATGTGTAATTGAAAATCAATTCAATCGATCTGTTTGTAAAACCGATTCTGGTCAATTTTTTAGGCATTAGGCTGAAAGGAATGCATGCTATGATCTGCAGATTATGCAAACATATTGATGAATGAATGAATTATTGATTTATGGGAAAATTTGGGGTATGACAGTTTTGCCTATTTAAGTATTTTCGACTAGAGAATAAGAAGAAGGTCATTCTTCATGTGACCACGTGGGAGATAGTTAAATACTAAAGGACCCAAAGTTTGTCCCTTGATGAAATGAAGTGAAATTATATGAGATGATATGATAAGCTATGCATTTGAAGAAGACACTTTTTTTTATGGGGATATGATGTGATACGAGATGAACCATAGCAATATATTTTATGACAGATAAAGAATGAAAGGTGGACATATGGGAATATCTAGAGATATATGGTAATGGTGACCCACAGGGAATGAAAAGGATAAAGGGTGAAAGACTCATTGGGGTAACAATTTTGCTGAAAAAAATTACTGGGGAATATTCAAAGTGAGTTTTATCAACTGGTTAGAGATGACATGCCGACACTTTAGAATATATCTAAGAGTTCTAGAGATTTCTCATAATAAATTCCTCCAATCAAAGATTTTTGGAGATCCCTAATAAGAAATTCATCCAAGATAGAAAAAAAAGAAACCGGGAGTCTTCTTATAATAAGATCATCCACGGAAAACTTTGGAGATTATTCTAAATGAATCCATCCAAACATAAATTTTGAGTTTTCTAAAACGAAAACCATCCAATCTTCTAGGGAATTCCTTTCAACAAAAGAGTCAAACCGGCGAATTTTTGAAAGACATCAAGACAAACAGAGCATAAACTCTGAATATGTCAAACACTGTTGGAATTTACCCGTAGGCATCAGTAATATAATCTGACTTGAAATGGAAGGTGCCAAACATCATTGAACTTTGACCGTAGGCATCAATAATATAAACCAACTTCAAATGGAGGGTGTCAGACAAAGCTGGACTTTAACCATAGGCATCAATAATATAAGTTGGATTTAAACTGAGGTTGCCAAACAACGTTGGAATTTGAAAATGCCACACAAGTGCTGTTTATTGTTAATCAGACTCATACTCCTCGTACTAATGAGGAGCTTCAAGATGAATATGAAATGTAAAATTATCATGGGGTAGTCCAAGTAGTCAATGTTGTTGCTGCTCAGGATTCAGAAGCTATCTAGATGTGTCGTGCTTTGGTAGAAAAACTAAGGGTCATAGAGAGGGCACAACTCAATTAGTATGAATGCTTTAGAGATGTGTCTAGTGCTGGATGTGGTGATTTCCCCTAAGTTTAAGACACCAGAATTTGAGAAATATAAGGGCATCAGCTGTCCTTATATCCATCTGAAGATGTATTGCCAAAAGATTGTCGCATACGCCAGGGACGACAAACTCATGGTTCATTGTTTCTAGGATAGTTTAACTAGAGCGTATTTGGAATGATACATGCAACTAGAACGTAACAATGTGCGTACATGGGCCGAGCTTGCTGAAGCTTTCATTAAGCAGTACAAATACAATACTTACTTAGCTCTAAATCTCACTCAACTTTAGAGTATGTCCCAGAAAGGAAATGAATCCTTTAAGGAATGCGTGCAGCGTTGAAGAGAGTTGGCTGCAAGAGAGCATCCACCATTAATGGACCGTAATAAATTTATATCTTTATGAGTACATTGCAGTGACAATATTATGAAAGATTGATCAGCAGTGAGTTATCAGGTTTCTCTGACATGGTTATTGTTGGCGAAAGAGTGGAAGATGGTTTAAAAAGAGGGAAAATCAAGGAGGTTCCAGTAGCTAGGCTGAAGTGAAGAAACCTTTCAATGGATATAAGAAGATAGAGGGAGAAACAAACGTTTTCTCCTCTCAAAAAGGGAAAGCACAATAGAGGGCACAAATTCCAATGCCTTACTTTCAATACACATATGTAGTCGTTACGCAATACCCCATAATGCCTTATCAGTAAGCTGTTCCAACTCCAATTCCATCTCAAATGCCTCAACAACAAGTTCCTCAACTATACTAAAAACAAGTTCCTCATCCATACCAATAGCAAGCACCTCAGCAGTACCAACAAGGTCAAAATCAGAATCACAATCGCAATCAGACAGCTCCCTGTCAGCAACCTTGGTTTTATCCAATTATGATGATATACACTGAATTGCTTCCTCGGTGGATTAAGAGATATCTAGTGTTCCCCAAGAAGCTTAAGCCAATGGTGACGTACCCATCTAACTTCAAATACAATGATATATGTGAGTACAATGGTGCATCGCTAGAGCATACCACTGAGAACTACAAAGCCTTCAAGTACAAGGTATAAGAGCTCATTGATCAAAAGATATTGTCATTTTCGAATCTACCGAATATGGAGAACGACCCTCTGCATGGATAAATGTGAAGACTTCGAGAAGCATATGTAAGGGCAAATTGTCATACAACATACAATCATAGGTTTCGATGATGACAAATGACCACCATGGATGAATCGGCATTGTCGATTCCACTTCTACAAAACAAATGCAACATATCACCTATCATATCATTTTCTATGCTCATCTAAAACTGCCATATTTCATACAACATATGTGGATAAAATGTGATCATGACAAAATGCATGAAAACCACAAAAATATGAATTTTTGCAGATTTGCAGGGTTTGAGTCGACCGCAAGGGTCAGCGCATGAACCACGGGTCAGCGCATAGCATAGTGCAGTTGGTCACTGGTCAATGCATGGAGGCTTGAGTCGACCACAGGTCGACGCATATCATAGTGCAGTTGGTCATGGGTCAGCGCATGGAGACTTGAGTCGACCACAGGGTCGGCGCATGAAGCCTTCATTTTCCCACGGGTCAGCGCACGTCGACCTATGGTCGACGCATACTGATATTGCAGGCCATGCATCGACGCATAGACCTGCTATGGTCGACCGCTCGTGCGCAAATTCAGTTTTTGTGTATTTCCCACTCTGTTTGAAATACTGTTAAGTTTGGTTAGTAAGTTGGTTACTATATATAGAAGTTTAGTTACTTGTATTAACTAACATTTGTCAAATTGATTCAAGTGTTCAAAGAAACAAGAAAAAGTGAAATAGGTGTCCAAGATTCATCATCTTCATCTTCAACATCTCACAACACATTAGCTACACACAACCATTTTTGAAGTGCTTTGTGATTGGTTAAAGGTGATAAGGTTCGAAGCCGAGATTGGGGAATCCGGTTCGGGTTGAAGCTTGTGACATGTTTTTTCTTGAATAAAACCGTTAGGGTTTTGTCCTCCAAGACTGGTTTGTGTTTGGGGGTTTTTGGACGATTTCTTCATCAAGTTTCAGCTGAGCGAAGGTGATTGAGAAGAGGAAGTCTTTGTCAATCTAGTAGCGGATTCAGTGAAATTGAAGGGAAGATTTCGGGTTCGATTTGTTGTAGTTGAGATCAGCCGGGCCGAGGGTTTGAAGAACTGAGGGTTATTCAACAAAGGGGCTGGAATTGGAGGTCTATCAACAACAATCGAAGGACTTGATTCACCTTGAATCAAGGAACAAGGAGTGGAAGCAACATTCAACGTCTTGAGAGTTCGGTGTTTATTTGCTTTGCAATCCTTGTATAAACGGTTAAATTCAACAGGTGATATCTATTAAATCATCTCAATTCTAGTTTTAGAATTGAGGGCAGACGTACCCCGAAGCGAGGACGACAGGGGAACTGCCTCATCAAATCTTTGTCTTCTCTAATTTTCTGCACATTTGTTTTTAGCTTAAAAATTAAGTGATTTTAGTATAAGCACTTTTATCAAACCTTGATATTAATTGAGTAAGAGGTTAAAACTCTGTTTTTGAATCCAAAGTACAATAGGATATTGTACTAGATTAATTGGAATTACTTACTCAACATAAATATCACTTGGAGTGTTTTTGCACACCAAGTGTTTGATAATTTGCCTAAACCAAAGTTATCTTAGTTGTGTATCTAGTTTGGTTTGTTCTTTGAATCATTGGAACTAGGAATCCTATTAAGTGAAACAAATCATTGATCGTGTGACTAGTGTAGTGATTCTTATTCCACATTGTCACTAATCCATAGGCTAGACGCATATCCGGTTTTCCAATAACGGTTCGTTTTAGACTATATTTTCCTCGGCCGCTTCCGCACTTAAAACAAATTTTCAAAACCAATTTTTAATTGGTAGCGCCGACTCAAATTTTAATTGGGATCTATTCAACCCCCCCCCTTCTAGATCTGTGCCATAGTCTAACAACATATCCTCAAACTCAATGGATCACACAGGATATCATGTCCTCAAAGAAGATTATTAGGCCACTTTATCATTTGCATTTGTAGTTTGTTTCTTGTTTGCTAAGTGTTTACTTGCTTTTAAACACTGTTAATTTTAATGATAATAGTAATGAAATGAGCATGATCTGTTTTGGAATCAATTCTTTCATGTTCCCTCGTTTTTCCTTTTTTATCACAATATATATATATATATATATATATATATATATATATATATATATATATATATATATATATATATATATATATATATATATATATATATATATATATATATATATATATATATATCAAACATTTGTTTAAGTATAAATCATAGGGAGAATAATGAAAATGAAATACCCAAATTGTTGACCGTATACTTTTGAATAAAACTCTATTGATGATTATCGCGCCGCGAAAAATACAGAGTCGTCACCGAACTTTATTTATTCCAAAGGAAAGGGGAAATACTGATAAAACCCATGAAGAAAAGGGATAAAGGTATGGTTCTCACAACCAATAGCGGATTCAGAAGTCGGTTATGCAAGAAGAATGTATTAGCACCCCTCACATTCGTTTTAATCAACAAGAACTATTTTGATTGTTTTGCGCGGATGGATATTATCATCTAAAGGTTACTTGTGATTGGTTTTAATTAAAGGGAAAAATAAGTTTTTAATTAATGTGCTTGCCAAGATTTCAAAATCGTGTGTCTACGTATACCCATAGTGCAATGAGAAAATCAGAGTTTCGTAGTTCGTGGGTTTAAAATAGTATTTGTTGGTTGTTTTTATTGAACAATGTTAATGTTCGTGTTCTAGCAGTTAAACGTTGCTTGTATGCTCGCGCTTGGGAGACTTAAACATTTGTTTGTATTGCCGTAGAACAGAAATAACATGTTCTTTCTCAAAAGGTTTTGAAAGGTTTTCCGGAAGGTGAAAATGAGATTTGATGAGTTGAAGTTGATTATTAGGAGACATATATCAAAGAAGTGTACGCCAACCACTCATTTATTCGAGGAGCAAAAGGATGTACATCCACCCATTACTTTTTCATCCGATTTTAATTGCAAAAAGATTTAGCTCAAGTGTGCAAAATAGTTTAGTTTTATCATGTTGAAAATAAGTTAATTTTGTATTGAAAATAAAATGGAGATTGACTTCAATGTTCATGTTAATGATAATTAAAGAAATTAATCTACTAATTAATTAATTAAAACAATTAATGGGATAAAAAATAAAAATAAAGAAAAGGGTGAGAAATAAAAATAAGGGGTTTGGGACAAGTAACCTCTAGGGCATAGGTTTTGAGCCCAATAAGCAAGAAAATAAAAAAATTGAAAAGGAAAAAAGCCTCTAAAGCTTTGGACCGTATGACAATGATCAGACGATTATGATTAGAACCACGAGATCCTAGCATCTAGGCCTCCTGATCTTCATCATATGGCCATTTAAATGCATGCTCGTGGTATGTATGACGAGGATCCTGTACTGGATCCCTTCCATCATTTAAAATCCAACCAGTAGAAACATGGCCCTTTCAAAAAATAAATAGAAAATAAATAGAAAACATTACATACAGAAACAAAGAAGCAAAAAGAAAAAAATCAAAGTAAACTTCCTATCTTGTCTTCCCTCATCTCACGTTAATTTCTTCTCTTTCAATCTCTCATTCATATTATCACTAAAACAAAATCACAACACACAAATCAGCCTCAACATACATAAACTACAAACCTTGGAATAAAAACAGGAAGACGAGCTATCAGACGATGCAATTTGGATGACGTTTGTGAATAGAGAGCGCGATCGAAAGTGGTGAAAGAATGATGATGATTGTGACTTATTGTTGTGACTTGTTGTTGTTGATGGTTGGTGAGAGGATGATGATTTGTTAAGGTTGTTTAAGGTGTAGTATGGGTAAATATGGAGGTTGGTGATGAAAGGAAGTGAAGGGACAAATTATGGTGTTTAGGGAAGAAGAAGAGAAAGTTTTAACATGAATGAAAGAAGAGAGATTCTGAGTGGTTCCCCCTTTGTGTTAATCAATTGACCTTTTTTATATTAAAAATTAGGTTAAATTAAAACTTAAATAAATCAATTGTTAGTATAAGCAATCAAAAATTTATATGCTCATATTTTTCCTACATTTAGAAAAAATGATTTCTTTATTGTTAATATTTGGAACAAAAAATTAAAATAAAACAAAAATCTTTTTTGTATATTTCTTTTATATATTTTAAGGAATAAAAGAAATTAGACTAAAAACATTTTTTTAAAGAAACATTAATGCAATAAAATTAAACATGATATTTACCTAGAAAATTCTAAAAGTCCAAAAAAAACTGGGGTACGACACTAAGGTAGCACATATATTTGTTTAGTACTAACCATGTGGGGGGATTATTGTTCCTTGTGGATTGACTGCATTTTGCAAAATAATAACATAGAGAAGTGTTAAAAGTGTTCAAGATTAATCTAGCTTACTTAAGCTGCATGGAGGTGCAGAAGGGACACAAGCTGAACGCAATGTCACAACATGTTTCTGCTATATTTTGGAAGACTTTCTAGTTAAAGATTGGATGAGATATTGTTGCAAATTAGTTTAGCAATATTATTAAGTGATTTGTTTGACCATTGGACGAAGATTGATTCAGATTTAAATTGCAACAAATCATATCTTGTTGGAGAGATTTATGGAAAAGATACTATCCAACAGATTCTGCATTAATTCTAGATGAAATTAAAGCTAATATCCAAGAATAAAATCCAAGAGCTATTATTCTATATAAGGAGCTCAAACCTACATTGGTAAGCAATCATTCACATTAAATATTTTAGAGTGCTAGAGTTTACAAAGTCCTTGTTATTTTATGTACACCTCTATGTTTCAGTAACTTAGCATAAAAGGTTTGTCTAGTTGAGCTATATATTCAATATCTTTATGCATACCTCTATGTTTCAGTAACTTGGCATAAAAGGTTTTTCTGGTTGAGTTGTTACATTCGACATTGGTAATTGGGTGAATCGCCAATCACTAGGGTTTAGTGATTGAGATAAAGTGATAGAGTTTCTCATATTTAGGGGGTATCCTGAATAGAAAGTCACTGGTTAGTGTTAGGAAGAGGCATTGAACAACATGGGGTATGTTATTGCTTGTAAGGATAATTGCACTAAGCTACTAATAGTGCATTTCCTTTCTTGAGTTGGAAGCCAACCCTCCAGATGTAGGTGTTGTTTGCATCAAACTGGGTTACCAATTCGTGTGTTATTTATTGTTTTCTTTATCCATCATCTTGCACAACTTAATCTATATTAATTTTTGTAGTTATGGTTTATCTTGTAGAACTAGTTGTCTAGGACATCGTGTTTGACATCTATCTCCTGAGGAACAAAATTTCAGGAGTTAATCAAAGCAAGGAATTCCTCCATTGAAACCTTTGAGGGAGTGTGGGATCCCCTATACTCACGAGCACCAAGAATAACTATGAACTCGCTAATAAATGCACAAGGGATAGGATGTTGGGCTTGAATGGAGTTTAGGCTAGTCCATAAATTTCTCCCATGCACATGGTTAGAAGAGGCATATATGTTCGCACATGGTTTTTCGCACGAACAATCTCTAGCCTTCCTATTAAGGTTTACTTGCAGGTCCGGCTACAAAGTCCTAGACTAAAAAGTGTTAAGTATATTGGTGTGTTTTTCTGGTAAAGTGTTTGGATCAAGAAAATGACAAGTAAAAATGTTTGCAAGAAAGGGTGCAGCAAAAATAAACGGGTAAAAGCAAGCTAAAGGCGTAAATAAATAAAACAAATGAAATGACTTGATAAGTTAAATGGTTGGAAAATAAATGTGGAAGAAAATGTATATTTTTGAAAGAAGTTAACTCTTTTCTCTTAGACACTTGATACTTCAAGTGTTTTCCTTTTTGCAATGTTACAAATGCCACCTCTAAAACTAAAAATCACATATACTTAAATAGTAATAAAATATAACTACCATTTGGTTCCTGTCCATTCACGATGCACCACGCGTCATAGCCTATAAATCCACGTCTTTAACAACTTCCCCTCGTGTTCTATTTAAACGATTTGTATCCTGGCACGTTTCGCTTCGACTTCGATAAGCTCACCCTTCGTCAACTTTCTTTCGACTTGGCTTAGGTCCCTTCTGACCGTCGAACCGCTTTGACTGCATTTCTCCTGCTTCGATTTCTCTTCTTCGTCGTGGTCAAAATTTGTTGGCTAACAATATATAACATTAAGGCCTAACAATTTGTTATAAAAGTCAAAAGTGAAAGAAACCTGCTTGTCATTTTGAGGAAATAAATAAAGGATTAAGAGAGTTAAAGAAACAACACCAAATATTAGGTAAGAGATTATTCCTTTGGTTAATAGAAAAACATTTCATTTTAAACCTATCAAGCCAATTTTCTAGAAATATATTATGGTTCATTCAGGGCTTAGAGATTAAACAAAAGGCAGGCTCATAATCAATCAGAGGCTTTCTAAAACCTAACTGAGTAGAGGTGTTAGCCAACTCCCTAACATTCAAACAAATGGCCTTCATGGACAAGAGTTGGGATTTCCAACCTTTGACCTAAGGCCATGAGGCTTCTTATTGGATTTATGGTTTTTTTTAGTAACCAGCTTAAAATCATATTCTTCATGGTCAGTAAAGGACCCAAGGAGAATCATGGTCAACGACTCTATTTAACTCAACCATATTAGCCCAAGAGTCTTTGAGAAATTTCTCAGCTTCGGTAGGAGAGATTCCTGCTTGAGTTTCAGATGTTCTAACTGTCACTAATTGGGTTTCCTCAACAAATTCAGTGCCATCTTAGTTATCATTATTTTGAGAAACGACAACCATACCTGAATCAAAGTTTTCAATATTCCGAGTAACGTCAACTATACTTGCACTAGGGATTACCACGTTGATGTTATTTTCATCAGCAATATGATCAATGTTGTTTTCATAATTGTTAGATTGAGTAGCGACTTATGTTTGTATATCAGAGCCCCTCTTGTTGTCACGTGCGATCACAAAAGCATATTTTGTTGTCCTACATAGCATCCTTCTTGTTTCCAACATCAGCTTGAGGTTGTTGTTATTTATTTTTCTTGTATAAGATCAAGTCATGACCAATGAATTTGCAAAGTCTACATAACACAGACATATTTTCATAGTATACATCCATGAAAAAAGAAAAACCAAATCTTTTAATACGAAATATGTACATTAGCTTGTGTTTCAAGTTAACATCTACAATAACTTTAACGAAGTGTCCGTAATCTCGATCAAACCTTGGTTTGTTTGTCGATTCATTAGTATCTAGTATTCTTGGGCTAAACAAAAAATTTGTATCCAAAGTTGGGTTTTAGAATGCTATTATAGGTTCATATTGAAACCCCTCGACCAAGCAAATAACGTCAGGGTACTTGGGGCCTTGTTTATAGCACCTACATCTCTGATTGTTTGCATCTTATATCGAAGAAAACGAAAATTCATAATATCCCTTTGTAAGAGACGTGACATCCCATTTTACGATGTATTTTTGGATGGTGGAAAGCCTGGTGCGCAAGGTATCAATTTTGAGTGGTGTGGTTTCTTTGGGATAGAGAATGCAACCGTGAAGGTTATTTTTGCAAGCTTAAAAACTAGATAAACACTCTTCCTCAAGAATTGTGACAGCGATTTTATATTATTTAACACAGGGTTGAGGAAGCTGACTTAAGGGGATTTCACACACATTGGTTAATGCTTAAGCAAATGATTTATGTTGAAGGTGGCAAGAAACACAAGAAATTGGGGGTTTGAATTGGGTTTCTAAATATGAAATCTTATTAAAATCAACACAATCAAATAGTGAACAAGAATAAGAAAAATAACATAGTTATTTTTATGCTGGTTCATAGTTAACTAAGCTACCTCCAGTCCACCCGCCAAGGTGATTTTGCCTTCTCAATAAGGACTTAATCCACTATAATGAACAAAATCGTTATGTAATAGTGTAGTGAATAGAAACGTGAATTAGAAACTTGTCCAATCTTCCAAGTCTCCTTTATATAGGCAGTGAAAAGATCTGTTGGAGGGTAGAATTGGAATATCAAGAATGCAATTGTCTTCTTGTATAAAGGTTTGCATATAGAAGGAAAAATGGTATAATATTACTATCCTTAGCCTACAAATTTAACGTAGTTGAGGGAAGGTTGATCTTGTGCTGTGTATTATTTTCCTGACGCAAATCCTTTTGATCTTATCTTCTAATCTTCATAGGCTTTTGAATAAATGATGTTGAAGCATGATTAGAAGGATCGAGAGACTAGTTGAGATGATATTCAGAACCTTGGTCTTCATAGTCTTGACACGGTTCCTCGAAACCTTGTCTTCAAAATCTTCAGATCTTGTTCTTCCAAGTCTTCTGAACTTGAGATCTCAAAATCTTGAGGGCTTAACACACCTTCAGAGGCTCTTCTATCAGAGTCACAGTCAGAAGCTTTAGCATAAACATTCATCATAACCATTGTCTAACAGCTTTCTAGAACTTTACGTCATCTTGTAAAGCACTTTGTATCTCTTCAGAGTTAGAGTGTGTTGAGTCAAAAATTTGATGACGTCACACGTCAATTCTTCTGAGTCAAAACCTATTAGAAAAAGCTAAACACTAGACAAAACAATTAGGGTACAAAGTTTTTCTCTAAGAAACAATGCATTGTTATCATCAAAATGAAAGGCCAGATGTTAAACCAAATCTTGTTCTTACAATCTCCCCCTTTTTGATGATAACAAAACCATGTATTTTGATGAACAATTTTTACTTGGTTTAGTAACATAAAAACCCTAGAGTGAGGTTTGTATGCTCCCTTTGAATTTTATACCATTAAAATTATTTTTCAGCTTAAGATTTCAGAGTTAGGTTTGTAAGCTCCCCTTGAATTTAGCACTTAAAATAATCTTAACACATATAAAATATCTCAATCAGCATGAAAGAAATAACTTTCACGAAGGCAGAAGCCTGGTTACTATGGATGTAGTAACTTCCCAGAATGCATAAACTTGGGTTGAGAAGTATTTAATTTTAGAATTGGGTTTGCGTGAGAGTCAGAATGTCTGGTTATCAACCTCGTATCAGAGCATGATTTTTTAGAGCTTTCATATGCCTGGTTGTATGTTTGGTTCAATGGTTCAAACTTTATATACGCTTGGTCCAACTTACTGAAGAAGAAAGTTTAAATCCTATTCCCCAACCAACATCCACTGGTGAGGCTGTGGTGAAAATCTGGCAACGCCAAATACTTATTTATTTCGTGGAAGCTGACAAACTCATTACTTTCCACGGGCCGTATCCAGACAACCAAACGCAACCCAGACATGTTCAAACTCACTTCCCTGGTTTTACTCCTGCCATTCCACCAGCCTTAGAGAAAGAAGGTACCATCAATGTGAAGTTCATGGACCCAAAGGCTAGGGTTTTTAGGTCGATGCTCACTCCTGGCAATAAAGAGTATGTGGCTTGGCTCAACAAAGTTCAACAAAAACGCCAAGAACAATGGAGGATGGCTGGTATTTTCGATGCTATCCAAATATCGAGGAACGCCCATCGAATCAACCTATGTATGTTGTTTGCTTTAGTGTATTTTTGGGAAGGCTCGACTAATACCTTACAACTTCCCTACGGTATGCTGACGCTAACTCTTTTCGAAGTGGCAGCTATTACAGGTTTATCACCCTTGGGCGAAACTTCTGACCCTAATCTTCCGATAGAAAATACCTTTTCTGTCAGTCGTTCCAGTCTTCATAATTATATTTAATACCACCATGATCAAAATTTTATCGAAGCATCCAATGAGGAGCATATTGCATTTCTAACCCTTTGGCTTTCGTATTATGTATTTTGTCCTGGCTCTTTGCAAATAGCCAAGAGCTACATAAGCCTGGAAATCCAAATCCATGAAGGTCGACAGGTTTCTTTATGTAAACTTTTTCTAGCCTCCCTACACCATTCTCTAGGGCTTGCAACCCTAAAATTGAAACTTCTTCACTCCATTCCAAAGGCTTCTAACTTGTCTGGCCCCATGTAGCTGTTACAACATTGGTTAAAGCCACATTCGAGTACCGGTTGGGTTATCTTGTGTCGGAGCGTATAATGCGTTTGAACCAAGATCGACCAATAGATGGCGCAAGACTCGCCTTAATGACATGTCATAAGATTCCCAACAAACACCTTTTTATGAAGTATCTTAGTATGTTCATCGAGGACAATTCCTTTGTTCCAGGTATGGCCCCATTTGTGGATCGAAGCTTTGGCCCAAAATGGTATAAAAATCCTTTCCCTGGTGATTCTCCCTAAGCTGCAGCGCTGTCGAGTGCTGTGTGGAGGGTATTTTTGACTCTTACACCGCTCTCCTTCAGGATAGAGGCAGGGTCGAAGGGATATGGTTTCATGAGCTACCAACCTAATCTGGTGGCTCGCTAATTTGGCTTGAGCCAGATGTTACCAAAGTCTTTGGTGTCTCATTTGACTGACATTGTATGGGTTGGTCGACAACTGAACTTTGAAGGCCACAAAGCTTGCCTCAAATTTCACAAGTCGACTCATCTCCTCGAATTACCAGTCTTCAAATTTCAACAATCCTTCCTGACTACCAAAGACTTTGACAAGTGGTGGTCCGAATACCAACGTAAATATTTTCCTAGTTTACTTTTTCTCTAGAACATGATCGACATTTTCTCCGCTCTCGCTGGCAAAACAATGGCTCCATAGTCGAATACCAACACTCCCGTCAAAAAAAATCCAAATTGTTGATGTCGACGAGGTCCAAACAAAGAAGGTAATTATTGCTCCCTTTCTTCTCCTTTCTTTAAGAAGAAAAATAACAAACTCTTTGTCTTTACTTTCTAGGGTCAAAAATGGGCTCCGGCTGCTACGCCAACCCTAAGCAAACCTCTAAAAAGGCAAAAAGCGCCCTCAACTCCAAAACCACAAGTACTTCGTGTCTTAACGTTTCATGATGTTCTTGTATTCAGTCATCCTCTGACATATCTTATGACTTAGGTTCTTGAATTGGTGCCTTCTATCGGAAGTGAGGATTTTGATGGTAGTGCACATTCCCATGTTTTCCCTATATTGAATGCGCCACCATCTACTCCGCCCACTCCGACCAGAAAAAAGGAAATTCAAGCCAAAAAACCTTCTTCGAGAATCGTTTCTTCGACCGCAAAGACCTCAGTTCCTGATGACCTTACTGAAGTCTTTGCATCCATAGGTCAAGGAAAAACTACTTCAGCTTCCCCACAGTATGTGGCTCCCTGGTGTAATACCCCAAAATTTACCCTTCATTTTTCCTGGAAAAATAAAAATAAAAATAAAAATAAATAAATAAATAAATAAAATTAATTAAATAAATAAATAAAATGTAACAAATTTTTTTGGACTTGGGTCTCCCTCATTTGAGCCCACTACCCACGAAAATCAGTCTATAAATACTGAAGTTTCAGTAGAGGAAAACACACTTGGAGTTACACTTGGAGTTACACTGGGAGATTCACTTGAGAAAAGGAAAGAAGCAAAATACTCTGAGGTTTCCTTGGAACAAAACCCTGAGGAAAAAGATAGTGAGAGAAGAACTAACAGAGTTCAGAGCAGCCTCCAAACCCTGAAGGGAACTCAACTGCACAGAATCACCTATGCCTCACATAAACCTTAAAGATTGTTTTGTAAACCTCACGGGTGCAACTCAATTTCAATCAAACTCTCCAATCAGGTTTGCCATATATCCATCATCTTTATGCCTTTAATTTGAATGCTCTAAATGTATGAGGTATTATGGGTGAATTTGATACCCTTTTGATGCATGTGTTTGACAAGAGGTTTAGGCCTCCTACCCTTGATTGCTTTTTGTGAGCTTTTTGTGAATTTTGATGGAATTATTCATGTGGTTACATTTTGATTTAGGGGCAACTCTTGGTTACCCTATCTTGTTTCACTAACCCTTTTGTTGAGTTTTTGTAAAGGCACATGACTTTTGCAGGGATAACTTGCGTGGTTTCCCACTTTATTTGTGGGATACCCCCTGGAGGTTTCATTCCGATTACCTGTACTGACTCACTTTCTTTGATGGTGTTTAGCTTGGAAGGATCCTTGGGTTTCCCATTCCTCTAACTGCTGTTACTTCGGATCTTTATCCGTGTGGTAATTTTTTCCCTTTTTCGTACTTTATCGCTTTCTTAGCTGGAAGACCTCGATAGGAGGCAATGTTTGAGCCCCTTGGTGGCATTTTACTTTGAGATACATGTTTTGTGTTTTGTATTCATATCCCCACATGTAGCGCGGTTCCTTCGTCAAGGACTTCCTGTTTGCCCTCGCGCATCCCAAACCCTAAAACCCATAACACACGTTTACTCCTTCTACTACAGGTGAGTAAGTCTCCAAAGGTCGAGCATCCGGTAGATTGCGTAGTAACGTCGTTCGTCCAAAACCCAATCCATAACCCCGTAGTTAGCCGAACTACGGCTTGCTCTGATTCTCATTCCAGATAAGATACGTAGGCATAAGACGCGATGTCTTAGCGAGCACACATCCCCCAACCCATAGGTCAGCCGAGCTACGAAGACTCTGATTCTCATATTCCAGATGAGATACGTATGCAGTGGATGCGACATCCGTGCGAGTCATTTCTCTTAACCTTTTTAGTAAATAAACACATTAGGTAAACCCACACCCTTTAGACGAAAACCACAAAAGTGGATCCCGTAGAGTACTATGGATGCGTAGGGGTGCTAATACCTTCCCTTCGCATAACCGACTCCCGAACCCAAGATTTGGTTGCGAGACCCCGTCTTGTCCTTTCCTTTTTCCGGTTTACTTCGAGCGTTTCCTTTCCCTCCTTTGGGATGAATAACGCACGGTGGCGACTCTTCTGTCTTTTCTTTCGCCGGTTGTTTTTTTCGCGCACTGTATTTTTCAGATTGCGACAGCTGGCGACTCTGCTGGGGACTGAAAGAAGTTGACCTCTTGCTGGTCCATCTTCCCTAAGCGAGTCCCTCCTAGCTTTTGTGATTTCTTGTTCATTGGGTGTTCATGCTTTTGTACATTTATTTACTTACTTGCTTGCATTCATCTGCTGTATCTGTTGGAGCTGTTGTTTGTTTGTTGGGATGGGATGTTCTACGAGAGTTAAGCCCATTACCCAGTCTTGAGTGTACACACAGGTTTTAGAGTGGATGATCATGAGGCTTGCGTGGCATGTTGCTACGTTAAGTCGTTCGTGAAGAACCACACCCAGACGAGGTTTCTTTTGGATATATTATGTCCTACGGATGTTCCGTAACGACATGATGTTCCTTTAGAAATCGTCGACTCTGGTGACCATTTCCAGAGAACTCAGTCGAGGCCTCTCCTCCGAGACGTGATTATGTTAGCTCTGGTGGGCGCATTCTCGCTGATCAATCCGAGGACCCCGAGACTGGGAACTTGCTTTAGGATGTCATGTTGAGGGGAGTCAGTGGAGGTCTTTTATCCCGTAATAATGCCAAACTTTCAGTGGTAAACGTATTATTCGCGACTGAAGGGCTGAAGTTGACGAACTTCTGTTCTTAGAACCTACCAGTGAGGGGCGGGCTAAATTCAGGAAACCTTAACCTCCAACCAACCCGGTTTTCTGGAGCAGAGCTTTGATCTTGTATTATATTCCTCAGTGAATTTCTCTTCAGACGGTGCAACCTGATAGATGTTCAAGCAGATACAGCAATCCTGATTGACATGCCACTGCACTGCATTCACATCATCACATCATTCTGCATTCATATCATTTAACACATGTTTATCCATTTCTGTGGGGTTTATATCTTCTTCTTGATTCTAGTCGGGGTTTTCTTCTTATACTGTTTATCAAATGTGAGACTGGAATCAAGGAGGTAGAATACCTTTTGGAATTTATAAACATGTCATTGCATTTGCATACACATTATCATGTCTTGCATAACAGGTACCGCCACAGTGTTCTCAGTTGTTTGGTGTCCCACTATCAGGATAGCTGACTCAGGCATTCACCGATACTGTACCTGAAGGAATCAACAGAGAGCGATGGAGAGTCTACAAGCAGAGCTCGCCGAGATGAAGATTCGCATGAATCAATTCATGGATTTGGTTCAAGGGGTGGCTCAAGGACAGCATGAGCTTAGATTGTTGGTACAGAGGGATCCCCCTATTACTCAACCGGAGACGTTGGCTGATCCTCCAGCTGGAGAGGCTAATGGTCCCAATGGACCAGGGCCTATCCCGATCCCGCATGTCAACCTAGATCAACAACCCATTCAGGATGGTCAGGATGATCAGTTCCCCTTGCTTCAGGAAGACTTTGGCATGGACCCCATGTTTAGAAGATTGGAAGAGAGGTTGAAAGCAGTGGAAGGACAGAATCTTCTGGGAGTAGATGTTGCTGACTTGGGGCTGGTCCCAGGTGTGAGAGTGCCACCGAAATTCAAGGTCCCTATATTTGACAAATACCATGGCAACTCTTGCCCCAAAACTCACGTGCAAGCCTATTTCCGTAAAATGGTTGCATACTCTGATGACGAGAAGCTACTTATGTACTTCTTCCAGGATAGCCTAGCTAGGGCATCCTTGGAATGGTATATGAGGCTGGACAGAGCCCACATCCGTTGCTGGAGGGATTTGGCAGAGGCTTTCGTGAAGCAGTATTAGTATAATGCAGACATGGCTCCGGACATAACTCAACTTCAGAATCTGTCTCTTAAAAGTAATGAGTGCTTCAGGGAATACGCTCAACGCTGGAGGGATACAGCTTCCCGTGTTCAGCCTCCTATGTTGGAAAAGGAAATGGCCAACATGTTCATGAATACGCTGCCTGGACCTTATCTGGAGCGTCTGGTGGGGTGCAATGCTTCCAACTTTGCTGATGTGGTCTCTACTGGAGAAAGGGTGGAGAATTACCTAAAGACCTATAAGAGCCAGAGTGGAGGTGGATCCTCATCAGGGGTGAAGAAGTCGTTCATTCAGGGACAGAAGAGGAGAGAAGGGGATGCAAATGCCATATCTTCTTATCAGAACAGGGATAACCGGAGGAATAATTTTCAGAATTATCATCAACAACCGTATGTTGCGGCTGTGACCATTCCAGCTGCAGCGCCACTACAACAACAACAATCACAACGTCAACCAGCTCAGTATCAACAGCAGCAGCAACCGGGTAACAGACCCGCTTATCAACAGAGGCAAAGGATGATGGACCGGCGTTTCGACACCCTTCCAATGTCGTACGCTCAGTTGCTTTCTAGTCTTCAACAACTACAACTTGTGAAACTGCGCACTCTGGCTCCTCCTATTGGTAGACTTCCGGTGGGTTACGACGCCAACGCTAGGTGTAGCTTCCACTCTGGGGCACCTGGCCACAATATTGAGAACTGTAAAGCTTTTAAGCACGTAGTTCAAGACCTCATAGATTCAAAGGCCATCGACCTTGCACCGGCTCCGAATGTCGTTAACAATCCCATGCCCCAGCATGGTGGTGCGAACGTTAACATAATAGAGGGAAAAGCCAAGTCCATTAAGTATGTGTTGAAGTTGAAGACTCCATTGTTGGATATCAAAGGATGCTTGTTGAAGGCCGATGTTTTCCCCGGTTGTGGGAAGGGTTGTTTGGATTGTGCCACTCAGAGTGGAGGTTGTTTGAAGCTACAGCAGGGTATCCAGGCCTTGCTCGACAAAGGTATCCTCCAGGGTGAAGATTTGTCTGTCCAAGAGTTTGTGGAAGGGGTTGAGAAAGAAGAGTTTGAAGATGCTACTGATGAATTCGCAGATGTTGTTCCTGTTAATTTTGTGATTCCCGGTGAAGTCTCTGCGGTCAACGAAGAAGATGGGGATAGTGATTGTGACATTGACAACTGGGTGTGTCCGAGGATCCCGGGTGAAGTCATCAACAATTGGTCTTCTGAGGAGATTGTCCAAGTCACTCTTCTTGAAGAGTAATTTTCTTTGTTTATTCATGCATATCCAAGTCTTACGTTCCGCCCAGGGCGTAATGACTCATTGTAGGGCCCGCCTATGTGACACTTGCATTTTTATCATAAATAAAGGACGTATTTTTGCATTCAAATATTTCGTTCCCTGTCTTTCTATTTTTGCAGTTTTTCAAAATAAAAAAAATGGCAATGTTTTGTTTAGTTTTCACTTCTTGTTCACACTCATAAGCACATACCATCACTCATGCAGATGCACATCACCGGATCCTATTGATAACGTTTCTGCTACAGCTCGTTTCGACTTTGAAAATCCAATCTTTCAAGCTGAAGAAGAGGGTGATGAAGACTGTGAACTCCCTGAAGAACTTACCAGGTTATTAAAACAAGAGGAAAGGGTCATTCAACCGCATCAAGAGTCTGTTGAAGTGATTAATCTCGGCACCGAGGACGCCAAGAGAGAAATCAAGATAGGGGCTGCTTTAGAAGACAATGTGAAGAAAGGGCTGATTGAATTGCTGCAAGAATACGTTGACATCTTTGCCTGGTCTTATCAGGACATGCCTGGGCTGGACACAGACATCGTGGTACACCGCTTGCCTCTCAAAGAAGGTTGTCCTCCGGTCAAGCAGAAGCTCAGAAGAACAAGACCATAGATGGCTGTCAAGATAAAGGAAGAAGTGCAAAAGCAGTTGGATGCAGGGTTTCTAGCAGTCACCAATTATCCGCCATGGGTTGCAAACATCGTCCCAGTACCTAAGAAGGATGGAAAGGTACGGATGTGTGTCGACTACCGGGATCTGAACAGAGCTAGCCCTAAAGATGATTTCCCATTACCTCACATCGACGTTTTGGTGGATAATACAGCTCAGTTCTCGGTATTCTCTTTCATGGATGGCTTTTCTGGCTATAACCAAATCAAGATGGCACCAGAAGACATGGAAAAGACAACTTTCATAACCCCATGGGGCACCTTCTGCTACAAGGTGATGCCGTTTGGTCTGAAAAATGCCGGAGCAACATATCAACGAGCTATGGTGACTCTGTTCCATGATATGATTCATCATGAAATCGAGGTTTATGTGGACTATATGATTGCCAAATCTCAGACAGTAGAAGAACATTTGGTGAATTTGCAGAAACTGTTTGAGCGTTTGAGGAAATTCAAACTGAGACTTAACCCGAACAAGTGCACTTTCGGGGTGAGATCGGGAAAATTGCTGGGTTTTATCGTTAGCGGAAAAGGGATTGAGGTGGATCCCGACAAAGTAAAAGCGATACAGGAAATGCCAGAGCCAAGAACAGAGAAGCAAGTCCGTAGTTTCTTAGGGAAGTTGAACTACATTGCAAGGTTCATCTCTCACCTAACAACCACGTGTGAGCCAATTTTCAAATTGCTGAGGAAAGATCAGGCTATCAGGTGGAATGAAGATTGTCAAAGGGCTTTCGAGAAGATAAAAGAGTATCTACAGAAACCTCCAATCCTTATACCTCCAGTTCCTGGGAGACCTCTGATAATGTACCTATCAGTGACTGAGAACTCGATGGGGTGTGTATTGGGACAGCATGACGAGTCTGGTCGAAAAGAGCATGCCATATACTACCTTAGCAAAAAGTTTACCGACTGTGAAGTCAAATATTCGCAACTTGAGAAAACTTGCTGTGCTTTGGCCTGGGCTGCTCGCCGACTGAGGCAGCATATGTTGAACCATACTACCTTGTTGATTTCTAAGATGGATCCAATCAAATACATATTCGAGAAGCCAGCTCTCTCCGGAAGGGTTGCTCGTTGGCAAATGGTACTAACAGAGTACGATATCCAGTATACATCCCAGAAAGCCATCAAAGGGAGTATTCTGTCAGACTATCTTGCTCAGCAGCCGATTGATGATTATGAGCCGATGAAGTTTGAATTCCCTGATGAAGACATCATGTTCCTCAAGATGAAAGACTGTGAAGAGCCAGTTGTTGAGGAGGGACCTGATCCAAACGAAAAGTGGACTTTGTTGTTTGATGGGGCTGTCAATGCTAGAGGAAGTGGAATTGGCGCTGTCATTACAACTCCGAAAGGTGCGCACATACCTTTCACCGCTCGTTTGACTTTTGAGTGCACAAATAATGAAGCTGAGTACGAGGCCTGTATCTTGGGTATTGAGCAAGCCATTGATCTGAGAATCAAGACTTTGGACATCTTCGGAGATTCAACTCTGGTGATCAATCAAGTGAATGGTGATTGGAATACTCTTCAGCCCACTCTGGTCCCCTACAGAGATTACACAAGAAGACTGTTGACTTTCTTCACAACAGTAAAATTGTATCATATACCTCGTGATGAGAACCAGATGGCAGACGCACTTGCTACTCTATCCTCCATGATCAAGGTAATTCGTTGGAACCATGCTCCCAGGATCGATGTGATGCGCCTTGACAGGGCCGCGTATGTGTTTGCTGCTGAACTGGTAGTCGATGACAAGCCTTGGTATCACGATATCAAGTGCTTTCTGAAGAATCAAGAGTACCCTGCAGGGGCATCCAACAATGACAGAAAAACTTTGAGAAGATTGGCAGGCAGTTTCTTCTTGAACAAAGACGATGTGCTGTATAAGAGGAACTTCGACATGGTTTTGCTCAGATGCGTGGACAGACACGAGGCGGACATGTTAATGCAGGAAGTTCATGAAGGTTCCTTCGGTACTCATGCCGGCGGACATGCAATGGCTAAGAAATTGTTGAGAGCGGGTTATTATTGGATGACCATGGAATCAGATTGTTTCAAGTATGCTCGGAAGTGTCATAAATGCCAGATTTATGCTGATAAGGTGCATGTACCGCCGAATCCTCTGAATGTGATGTCTTCGCCGTGGCCGTTTGCTATGTGGGGCATTGACATGATTGGAAAGATTGAGCCGACGGCTTCCAATGGGCATCGCTTCATCCTTGTTGCCATCGACTATTTCACCAAGTGGGTCGAAGCAGCGTCGTTCGCGAATGTCACCAGACATGTGGTTGCCCGTTTCATCAAGAAAGAAATCATTTGTCGCTATGGGATTCCCGAAAGAATCATTACTGATAATGGTTCTAATCTCAACAACAAAATGATGAAGGAGTTGTGTCAGAACTTCAACATTCAGCATCACAATTCTTCCCCTTACCGCCCTAAGATGAACGGCGCTGTTGAGGCGGCAAATAAGAACATAAAGAAGATTGTGCAGAAGATGGTCGTCACGTACAGAGATTGGCATGAGATGCTACCCTTCGCCTTGCATGGGTACCGTACTTCAGTACGTACGTCGATTGGGGAAACCCCTTACTCCCTGGTGTATGGTATGGAAGCAGTCCTACCTGTTGAAGTGGAGATTCCTTCTCTAAGAGTCTTGTTGGATGTCAAGTTAGACGAAGCCGAATGGATTCAGACAAGGTTCAATGAGTTGAGTCTTATCGAAGAGAAGCGAATGGCAGCCATTTGTCATGGGCAGTTGTATCAGAGTCGGATGAAGAGAGCCTTTGATCAGAAAGTGCGTCCTCGTTGTTTCCAAGTCGGAGATTTAGTGTTGAAAAGGATCCTTCCTCCTCAGACAGATCACAGGGGCAAGTGGACTCCTAACTATGATGGACCGTATATTGTCACCAAGGTTTTTGATGGTGGGGCTTTAATGCTTGCAACTATGGATGGTGAAAACTTCACTTCCCCTGTGAACTCAGACGCAGTTAAAAAATACTTCGCATAAAATAGACCCGCTAGACAGTAAAAAGAATAGTCCAGGCAAAAAATGGGCATCCCGACGAATCAAGAAAATGAAAAGGTTCGGGCAAAAATTAGGGATTAAAAATGAAAAGATCGTACACCCGGTAAGTTGAAAACCTGAAAAGGCAACTTAGGCAAAAATGGGTATCCCGGTGGATTGAAAACCCGAAAAGGGCGATCCAGGCAAAAGTTAGGGATTAAGCGAATGACTGCGTTCTGAGTTAGTTCTGAATCTCATCTCATGTCGATGACTGGAAATTTTCGAAAGGTAGGAAACAGTCCAATCACCTTTTCAGAAGGCTGATCATCTGGAGGATCTTGAAGACGAGCAAATCATAGCAGAATTGGAACCCAATAGAAATCCATTTCACATTGCCATTAGATTAATTTCTGTTTTTATCTTTTGTGCGATTACCTCTTTCCAGGGATTGCTTCCTGATGTAAATGCCTATTCAGAGGCCATTCAATCAATAAAATCATGTTATTCAGTATATCTCTGTTTTCATTTTCATTTTACTGTTTTGTTTGCAAAAACGACGTCCGAATTTTTGATAAACATTGCATCATGACACATAAGGGCTTTACAGGTACATGCTCAATAAACATTTAAAATTGTTGTAAATTTTAAGTGCTTTGGATCGTGTATTCAGAACACATATCCTCGGGGCATTTCCTTAAAATCCCCTGCAGATGATCGTGAATATCTTCCCCAGTGAAGTCGCCAACAGATGAATCCGATGTCTTATCCCTGCAGAGCTGATCAGAGTGTTGGATTCTTCAATCCCCAGCAGGTTCTCACCACTGTACTTCCCCAAGTGTTTGTTTCAGGACATACACTCCCCAGTAGAGTTGACAGTGCCAGACTATATATCCCCAGCGGAGTTGACAGTGCCAGACTGTATCTTCCCAGCAGAAGTGGCTGCTCCTTAGAGTTCGAGGCCAGATCGATAATGCCAGATCCATGGTTTCTTTCCGTTGAAGCAGAACCTCGGTACCGTATCAGTGTTTGCTTCCCCTGCTGAGTCATCTCTCGCTGATCGTGGTTGCCAGAACCACTATTGCTTTCCCCAACAGCAGGTTTTTCAGTGTCGTTCTCTCCCCAGTCAGAATCTCGATATTTCGTCATTGCTAGAACACCGTGTGGCGGGTCATTTCCCCACAGAATTCTTTGCGCTGTGAATCTCCAACAGCCTTGCCAGGGTCCAGAAGATGGTGATCATTTCCCCAGTAGATCCCCTTGCCTCAGCTTGGCATTCTACCCAGCATTTCGCATCCCTGCATGTAGAATCATATTGCATTGCATCCTCCCAAATCGCTTAGCATTTCCATTTTCATGGAGCATTACGCCATTGAAAGATTCAAACATACGCACGTAAGCATAAAACATTCTCGGTATCCCAAGTGATAAGCTAAAAGTTGTTTCCAGTACTCAGACTGAAGATTGTTCATGACTTACCTTTGTTATCCCCAGCAAGTGTCATTGGCCCATGCGCCGCCTTTATTATCTTTCCCTATTTCTGCCGATGCTGACAGGCATGAAGTTTTCCGATGTCCAGATCGAAGAAGTTTCCGACGTTCAGGTCGATGCAACTTGTGGCATTCAGGCCAGTTTTCCGATGTTCAAATCGAAGAAGTTTCCGACGTTCAGGTCGATGCAACTTGTGGCATTCAGGTCAATTTTCCGATGTTCAGATCGAAGAAGTTTCCGACGTTCAGGTTGATGCAACTTGTGGCATTCAGGCCAGTTTTCCGATGTTCAGATCAAAGAAGTTTCCGACGTTCAGGTCGATGCAACTTGTGGCATTCAGGCCAATTTTCCGATGTTCAGATCGAAGAAGTTTTCGACGTTCAGGTCGATGCGACTTGTGGCATTCAGGCCAGTGTTCCGATATTCAGATCGAAGTGGCATTCAGGCCAGTGTTTCGATATTCAGATCGAAGTGGCATTCAGGCCAGTTTTCCGGTATCCAGACCGAAGTGGCATTCAGGCCAGTTTTCCCGATATTCAGATCGAAGTGGCATTCAGGCCAAGTCTTTCCGATGTTAAGATCGAAGAAGTTTCCGACGTTCAGGTCGATGCGACTTGTGGCATTCAGGCCAACCTCTCGGTGTTCAGACCGATATTAATAATCTCATATCTCCCGATGTTCAGATCGAAGTCATTTCCAGTATTCAGACTGATGAGCGGCATTCAGGCCATGGTTATTTCTGTGTTACCATTTATTTTGGTATCCAAGTTAACATTCTTTTTCGGTATTCAGACTGACTCTCACCGTACCAGACAGATTCTTCTTTCAAGACCACCTCTTTGCCGATTCTGGCAGACATTGTTACTTCACTTCACTTCAGTGCAAATTTTTGGGCTTTTATTGTATTCAATCCCTTGATACCTCGAAAGTACGAAAGCAGCTGCCATCTTCTTTCCGGATCTCCAGTTGATTGAATAGGGGCAGCTGTAATACCCCAAAATTTACCCTTCATTTTTCCTGAAAAAAAAATGAAAAAAAAAGAAAAAAAAAAGAAAAAAAATAATAATAAAAAAAAAATTAAAAAAAATTAAATAAATAAATAAATAAAATTAATTAAATAAATAAATAAAATATAACAAATTTTTTTGGACTTGGGTCTCCCTCATTTGAGCCCACTACCCACGAAAATCAGTCTATAAATACTGAAGTTTCAGTAGAGGAAAATACACTTGGAGTTACACTTGGAGTTACACTGGGAGATTCACTTGAGAAAAGGAAAGAAGCAAAATACTCTGAGGTTTCCTTGGAACAAAACCCTGAGGAAAAAGATAGTGAGAGAAGAACTAACAGAGTTCAGAGCAGCCTCCAAACCCTGAAGGGAACTCAACTGCATAGAATCACCTCTGCCTCACATAAACCCTAAAGATTGTTTTGTAAACCTCACGAGTGCAACTCAATTTCAATCAAACTCTCCAATCAGGTTTGCCATATATCCATCATCTTTATGCCTTTAATTTGAATGCTCTAAATGTATGAGGTATTATGGGTGAATTTGATACCCTTTTGATGCATGTGTTTGACAAGAGGTTTAGGCCTCCTACCCTTGATTTCTTTTTGTGAGCTTTTTGTGAATTTTGATGGAATTATTCATGTGGTTACATTTTGATTTAGGGGCAACTCTTGGTTACCCTATCTTGTTTCACTAACCCTTTTGTTGAGTTTTTGTGAAGGCACATGACTTTTGCAGGGATAACTTGCGTGGTTTCCCACTTTATTTGTGGGATACCCCCTGGAGGTTTCATTCCGATTACCTGTACTGACTCACTTTCTTTGATGGTGTTTAGCTTGGAAGGATCCTTGGGTTTCCCATTCCTCTAACTGCTGTTACTTCGGATCTTTATCCGTGTGGTAATTTTTTTCCCTTTTTCGTACTTTATCGCTTTCTTAGCTGGAAGACCTCGATAGGAGGCAATGTTTGAGCCCCTTGGTGGCATTTTACTTTGAGATACATGTTTTGTGTTTTGTATTCATATCCCCACATGTAGCGCGGTTCCTTCGTCAAGGACTACCTGTTTGCCCTCGCGCATCCCAAACCCTAAAACCCATAACACACGTTTACTCCTTCTACTACAGGTGAGTAAGTCTCCAAAGGTCGAGCATCCGGTAGATTGCGTAGTAACGTCGTTCGTCCAAAACCCAATCCATAACCCCGTAGTTAGCCGAACTACGGCTTGCTCTGATTCTCATTCTAGATGAGATACGTAGGCATAAGACGCGATGTCTTAGCGAGCACACATCCCCCAACCCATAGGTCAGCCGAGCTACGAAGACTCTGATTCTCATATTCCAGATGAGATACGTATGCAGTGGATGCGACATCCGCACGAGTCATTTCTCTTAACCTTTTTAGTAAATAAACACATTAGGTAAACCCACACCCTTTAGACGAAAACCACAAAAGTGGATCCCGTAGAGTACTATGGATGCGTAGGGGTGCTAATACCTTCCCTTCGCATAACCGACTCCCGAACCCAAGATTTGGTTGCGAGACCCCGTCTTGTCCTTTCTTTTTTCAGGTTTACTTCGAGCGTTTCCTTTTCCTCCTTTGGGATGAATAACGCACGGTGGCGACTCTTCTGTCTTTTCTTTCGCCGGTTGTTTTTTTCGCGCACTGTATTTTTCAAGTTGCGACACCTGAGTATTTGACTTCCCTTGTTTCACAACCTCGTGAATCATTTTCCGCAAACTCAGTCCCCTTCGACCGCTACTGGTGAAGGTACATCTTTTAGCACTCTCAATCCGGAGGAGGTTCTATCCATGAAGCAACAAAATCCGGTAGAGACCCTAAGAAAGTTGCAGCAACTTTGCCAAGTGTTGACTGAGGTTCAACCTTCTTCCTTGACTGTCGTACCTGCTCCAGAAAAGGATGCCTCTATCACTCTCAAACTTCAACAGTTAAAAGATTATTTATTTGAGCGTGAGATTCTAATTATCGTCTAAAAAGAAGAACCCTTGGCACTCGACATCCTCAAACTGCTTGACGAACTTGCTCGACACGAGCTTCCTGCTTCGATTGCCAGATACTTGATTGAATTCGAAACTTTCTTCAACCATCTAATCAAGGACCTTGCTCTTTGTCAGAATGCTGATTTTCAAATTAAGACGAAGATAAATGAGATAAGACGAGAGTGGGATTTTAGTGAAGTTTGTGAGAAAAAACTTAATGACTTCGAGGCCAAGAAACAAGAACGTCTCACCAAGCAACAAGCCTTTGATCAGCAAATCTCAGATTATCAAGCTCAAATAGCTGAACTTACTAAGAAGATTGCTGAGGTCGAGGCACAAAATGCCCTTTTGGATACGACTGAACCTCTTCTAGCTCAAGATGTCATCGTCTAGGAGATTCTTAAAGGGATTGCACACGGCGAAAAATCCCTTGAACTCAAAGCAAGGATTAGCCAACTGCGGGAGAAGAAAATCCTCCTCGATAACAGAATTGGTCATGAGAAGACCCTTTTCGAAGACTTTAAGTCTAGGTTTTCTACTTGACGTATTTCTTTGTCGAGGCAATTATAGCGCTGATTGGCCATTTTGTATGCCATCTTGGCTTTTATAATTAATGATCATTTTCACTATATTTTAATTTGAATCTCTTATAGCATAGGTTTATATTTTTTCAAATATTTCCCATTTACCCTTAAGATTCATCGATCAATACCCAACTCCTGAATTTTGTAGGCATTGTTAGTAAACATTTGGATTACTTGAAATGGTCTTTCCCACTTTGGTGATCATTTTCCTAGAGTTCGATCTATTCGATCCATATGTAAAATTACCTTCCAAACATAATCATTTATTGCAAAGTTTTTCATATTAATCCTTTTATTGTATGCTTTGGCCACACGCGCCTTTTGTCGTATCAAAATGTATATTGTGACCAACCTTTCTTCGTCTAAATCAGTTAGTTCATCGAACATCAATCTCCAATGCTGTTCCGACGGGATGTCGTTTTGCTGTTGCACCCTAACTAATTGTAAACAAATTTATGTTGGCAACACAACATCGTGCCCAAATGTCAAACAAAAAGACGTTGAATTCGTTGCCTCTTTTGGGGATGTTCGACAAGCCCATAAAATTTGATCTAATGTTTTATGCCAATTCTTAGGTTTCTTGGCAACGTGTTTTTTTATTAAACCAATTATACCTTTGTTTGCTTCCTCAACTTGTCCATTTGCTTAGGTGTAGTAAGGTGTGGAAGTAACCAACTTGAACCCTGTTTCAGTAGCAAACTCTTGCATATTTTGACCCACAAAAACTGAGCCCTGATTTGTAGTAATGTTTTCAGGAATCCCAAACCTATATGAAATTCTAGTATTAGATATGAGATGTAGAACGTAATGTCATGACACTAATATCTGAACAATAATAACAGGATAAAAGATAAAGAACAGTGATGCAAGAGACACAAGCAATTGTTAACCCAGTTCGGTGCAAACTCACCTACTTCTGGGGGCTACCAAGCCAGGAAGGAAATCCACTAAACAAAATTAGTTCAAAGACTCTCAGTAAACAAATTCAAGTTACAGTTTTTTCACCTAATCTCTACCCGTATGACTTCTACCTAAGAACTCTTAGATATGAGATCCTACTCACTCCCCCTCAATCACAGCAGTGATGTAAAACAAGTATTACAATAAAAAGAAGACACTCTTCAAAAACACATACTTGATCTTGCTTAAAAGCTTCAACCAAGTAAACACACACTCATGCTTCAAAGCTTAGAATGGACAAATTACAACTCAAAAATCAGTCCAATTCAATCATCTATGAGTGAATGAATGGCTCACAATACACACGACCACACAAGACTAAAACCCTTATTCTCTCTTAATATTTTGTTCATTATTTCTTGTGTGTAAAACCACGTTTTCCATGTCCTTTATATAGAAGTGTTTGGCTGGGCTTGGACATCATAAAACCCTAAAACTATTTTCCATTCATATCTTCTCATAACAGCTGATTATATCTTGTTGGAAAATAAGTTAATCTGGTTGTAATTACTGATTGAGAGCGCGTTCAATCATTACATCAATCACACATAGATTAGCATAAACAACGCAATCACATAATACATAACATTCAGATTGAATGTTCTGTATACAGATGTCATGACATCGGGTCTGACATCTCAGTAAAATCCTGCATATTCACATTTTAAACACCCTGCAGGTACATGTTATCTTATGTCAAGACAACAGTTGTGACAACTTGTGAACACTCTAGGTTTTACAAAAATTGCTGCCAACACATAGAACCAACAAACTCCCCCTTTGGCAAATTTTGGCTAAAACATACATCAAACCATTTGTTCACAAGAGTAAAAAAAACACATCAGCAGTTTAGCAGCAGAAGTAATAAACCATAGATTTACTAGCTAAAATAGCAACTATTAAACACATATATATTAAACACACATGTGCTTCTTCTCCCCCTCAGTCTGCTCAACACAGACATCTCCTTCAACAACACCTGTACTAAACAGATTATCTCCAACATGCATCATCTTCAATATCACCTGTCATCTGTTTATAGCATAGCTACTTTAGCTACAAGTTCCTTTAGCTACTTCTCCCCCTTTTTAGCCAAAAGAGATCAAAGAGACCAATGAGACAAAATAAATGTCTATTAGTCAAACAAAATGTCACACATAATGTCAAAACATATTGTTAGGTGTTACAGAACCACAAGCAAACACAGTTATACAAGCTGAGATAAAAATCCAGAGAAATCAAACAGAACCCAAAAAATACATCAAGGCATCAAAACATGACTGCCAAAAAAAACACCATCAGAACATCCAGACCAGCATATTATCATAAAAGTGGGGAACAATATTCAACAAATCTCAGTCAGAGGAGCTTGCATCTTTATCAGCTTCAGAACTAGAACTTCCACTTGATTTATCTTGAGATTCAGACCTCTCACTAGAGGTGTGGGCTTCTGGTTCCTTGCCCTGTCCAACATTATCTCTATCACCTTGCTCTAAGCTTTCAATCAGAACCTCCAAAGCTTCTTTCCTGGCTTTAGCTACCCTTATCCCAGTCTCCAATTCCTTACAAGTTTCTTTCAGTTCAGCAATCAAACCACCTTGAGAGGCTGGCTTCTTCACAGCAGATGTCATGACAACGTCATTGACATGACTGCCTTCAAATAATTTGTAATGAACTGACAGAGGAGGTTTCCTTTTGCTAGGAAGATCATTTGTGCTCAGAATTCCAGGTTGTTGGCTCAGGATTATCCCACAAATCATTGAGGGAAAAGCTATGGGCAGCTTCACTGCATTTGTAGAAGCATGTTTGACAATTAGTTCAAACATGAACCTACCATAACAAACTTCAGCTTGGTTCCAACAGTAAATATGAACCTTCCAATAGCATTTGAGATTGTATAGATGTGATTGGTTGGTACCCAATTTGCTGACCCTATCTTGTGCAAGATAGCATATTTCACAGTTAGCTTTCCAACAGGGAGATGCTTCTTGCTAGGCCACTCCTTGACCTGTTTAGCAGTTATTTCCCTACAGACCTCATTGTTTGTGGCTTCTAGTTCACAAGTCCTTCTGTTCCTCTTCCTAGGAACTTATTAATCACAGTTGGAGAAAAATTGATACACTTCCCTCTAACAAACACCTTACAAAACTCTTTGTTGTTTTTATCAGCAATGTCCTCAGGAATGTTCACCATAAATTCTTTAACTAGACCTTCAAAACACTGAGATAACCCAGTAACAGTTTTCATTAATCCAACAGATTTAGTCAGGTCCATGACCTCTTTAACCTCCACAGCATCCTTGCCCAGTTCTCTTTCCACATCCACTCTCCTTTGGATTACAAACTTCCATTTTGCTGCTCCATCTTCAAGATGGAAGGAAATATTATCCAAGTGTAGAGCAGCAACTTTTGCAGGGGATTTTCTAACAGTTGTTCTCTTGACAGGAGAGATGTCAGGGACATCTTCTTCAACATCTTCATCTGAGTCAGAACTTTCTCTTACTTTTCTCTTCTTCACCTCCACTTTACTCCAAGACCTTGAGGGGCCTACAACAGTAGCCTTCTTAGCAGTTTTGGTTGTCACCATCTCAACCACAAACCTACCCTTTCTGGTTTTCATCCTCTTAGCTACACTAGGCTTCAAGTGATGAAGCAAACTATCATCTTCATCATCCGAGCTCTCATCTTCCAGGTCAATCACCTTCTTAGCAGAGTCATGCTTCTTAGACTGAGAAGCATTGGCAGTAGGTGATGCTACAAATTTCTTACTAGGCAAGGTTTGCCCTAAAGAGCATAATCCTTCAGCAGCTATATCTTTTTCAGACCTAGATGAATCATCATCTGTCTCATTGTGAGGTCCAACCTCAGGAGAAGGGTCCCTTCTTGATAGAGGAGTAGAAACTCCCTTTATAGAGTGTCCTTCATTAAGGATCCTCGTGACAAGATTTCTAATGACATGATCAGTATGATGCATGTCGTCCTTGGAGCTAGGGGTATTAGAACTGTTACCTTGAGTATGGCCTACAGTGGAGGATGAACCAGGAGCGTCACCTGGGATGACTGACAGGGAAATCACTTCCAAAATGTCTTCATTAAGAAAGTCCATAAAGGGTGTTCTAGCTTTGTGCGCAGGTTTGGTGTTTTTAGAACCAGATGGTGAAGGATGTTGTGACATCTTGTTGTTCTTGTGGAAAGATTTTTGTTGCCCTAGCAGAGAAGGTTGATGAAGTTGAAGGAAGGTGAAAATGTTTGAGCAGAGGTTGCGTGTGACAATGCTATAGATGGAACTTCCAATACTAGGTGATAATTTACCATAAGTGGGGCACTTTCTTTTAAGTGGGTAGACAATATTTTTATTACCTTTTCCACTCCAAATTAATTTCTATAAATTCCCATAGATACAAATCCCTAATTTCCCTCTTAGGCATTCAAATTTATTAGCATCCAAAGCCTTTGTAAATATATCAGCTAATTGCATTTCAGTAGTAACATGCTCCAGGGCTATGATTTTCTCTTCCACTAGTTCTCTAATAAAATGATGACGGATATCAATATGTTTTGTCCTGCTGTGCTGAATAGGATTCTTAGAAATATTTATAGCACTCAGGTTGTCACAGTACAATTTCATGACATCTTGCGTGACATTATATTCAGCCAGCATCTGTTTCATCCAAACCAGTTGAGAACAACTACTTCCAGTTGTTATGTATTCAGCTTCAGCAGTGGACAAAGACACACAATTTTGTTTCTTGCTAAACCATGATATTAAGTTGTTCCCCAAGAATAAACATCCTCATGAAGTGCTTTTCCTATCATCGGCACTTCCAGCCTAGTCAGTATCACAGTATCCAGTCAGCATAGATCCAGATCCATGAGTATACAACATCCCATAGTCACTGGTGCCATTGACATATTTCAGTATCCTTTTCACTTGGTTCATGTGACTGACTTTTGGTTCAGCTTGATATCTAGCACAAACACCTACAACAAAAGCAATGTCAGGTCTGCTTGCTGTGAGATATAGCAAACTTCCTATCATGCTTCTGTAGAGACTTTGATCTACACTAACACCATTTTCATCTTTGGAGACTTTCAGATGTGTAGGAGCAGGTGTCCTTTTATGACTTGCATTCTCCATGCCAAACTTCTTAACAATGTTTTTGGCATATTTGCTTTGAGATAGAAAGATAGAATCTTCCATCTGCTTGACTTGTAGCCCAAGAAAATAGGCCAGCTCTCCAACAAGGCTCATTTCAAGTTCAGACTGCATTTGTTTAACAAAATGTTCGACCATCTGATATGACATCCCACCAAACACAATATCATCCACATATATTTGTGCCATCATGAGTTTTCCTCCTTCATTCTTAACAAATAGGGTCTTGTCAATGCCTCCCTTCCTGTATCCATTGTTAATGAGAAACACTGTGAGTCTATCATACCAAGCCTTAGGAGCTTACTTCAAACCATAGAGGGCTTTCCTCAGCTTATACACATGTTTTGGAAGATTTGGATCTGTAAATCCTTTAGGTTGTTCAACATACACTTCCTCATTTAAGTAACCATTCAAGAAGGCACTTTTTACATCCATTTGGAATAGTTTAAACTTCAGAATACATGCCACTCCAAGCAATATCTCTAATGGACTCAAGGAGAGCTACAGGGGTAAATGTTTCATCAAAGTCAACTCCTTCAAGTTGAGTGTATCCTTGTGCTACTAATCTTGCTTTATTTTTAGTAACCACCCCTTGTTCATCAGATTTATTCTTATAAACCCACTTTGTTCCAATGACATTTATTCCTTCAGGTCTTGGAACCAGTTCCCATACTTCATTTCTCTTGAATTGGCCTAACTCTTCCTGCATGGCATTGATCCAGAATTCATTAGTCAAGGCTTCTTTGACATTCCTAGGCTCAATCTTGGACACAAAATAGCCATGTGAGATTACTTCCCTTGATCTAGTTGTGACCCCTTTATTTGGGTCTCCTATAATGAGATCTTTAGGATGATCCTTCTGAATTCTGATAGAGGGTCCCTTATTAATTTTGTCAGCTTCAGGTTCAGCTTGAGTGAGTTCATTCTCATTACTTTTGTCTGGGAAATCAGCTGGGGCATCATTTTGAGATGTCTCAACATCGTTTGTGACATCAATCTGTTGATCATCAACCACAACATTGATAGATTCCATCATTACTTTTGTTCTGGAATTAAAGACTCTAAATCTTTGTTGTTTGTTGAGTAGCCAAGAAATATTCCTTCATCACTCTTGGGATCCATCTTCCTTCTTTGTTCACGATCAGTCAAGATATAACATTTGCTACCAAACACATGGAAGTATTTGACAGTAGGTCTTCTTCCTTTCTAGACTTCATATAAAGTAGTAGGGGTCCCTTTCTTCAAGGTTACTCTGTTGTGAACATAGCAGGTTGTGTTCATAGCTTCATCCCAGAAGTGGTAGGGAAATTTCTTAGCATGAATCATAGCTCTGGCAGATTCTTGGAGTGTTCTATTTTTTCTTTCTACCACACCATTTTGATGAGGGGTAATGGGAGATGAGAACTCATGACTAATTCCTTCAGATGCACAGAATCCAGCAAATTTGTTGTTCTCAAATTCTTTCCCATGACCACTTCTGATTCTGATAACCTGACTTTCTTTTTCTCTTTGAAGTCTTAGACGAAGATCTTTGAAAACTTCAAATACATCAGATTTTTCCCTTATAAAATTGACCCAGGTGTATCTGGAGAAGTCATCCACCACCACATAAGCATACTTTTTCCCACCAAGACTTTCCACCTGCATAGGTCCCATCAAGTCCATGTGGAGAAGTTCTAGCACTCTGGAAGTGGTGGCATGTTTGAGCTTCTGATGTGACATCTTTGTCTGTTTTCCAAGCTGACATTCCCCACAAACTCTTCCTTCATCAATCTTCAAGTTTGGAATTCCTCTGACAACTTCAACAGATATAATCCTCTTTATTCCTTTAAGATGCAGATGGCCCAATTTTTGACGCCATATCTTCACTTCTTCTTCTTTGGCTAGAGTACACATTGATGAATAACCAGTTTCTTGAGAACTCCACATATAGCAGTTGTCCTTAGACCTGTTTCCTTTCATGATCACTTCATTTTCTTTATTAGTAATCAGACATTCAGTTTTTGTGAAGTTTACAGCTAGACCTTGGTCACATAGTTGACTGATGCTTATTAGGTTTGCAGTCAGCCCTTTAACAAGTAGGACATTGTCAAGGTTAGGGACTCCAGGGTAGTTTAGCTTTCCAATCCCCTTGATTTCACCCTTTGCTCCATCACCAAAGGTTACATAGTTGGTGGCATGAGGATGAAGGTCAGTTAATAGGTTTTTGTTTCCAGTCATGTGTCTGGAGCATCCACTGTCAAAATACCAGTCTTCTTTGGTTGAAGCTCTGAAGGAAGTGTAAGCTATTAGGTTAGTAACACCAGTTCTAAGAACCCATTGTTTTCTGTTGACAATGATGTGATGTTTGGGTCTAGGTTGATGATGGGAAGGACTAGGATAGCCATACAACTTAAAGCAGAATGGTTTTATGTGACCAAATTTTCCACAGTAATGACATCTCCATCTTTGGTGTTTTCCTTTATGCTGTCTTCCCTTATGATGTTGTGACACATGATGTGACATCTTTGGTTTGCTACCAGTGTGACTACACTCAGGTTTGGATTCATTGAAATCAAGGCCAGACTTGTCTCCTGCCATTTTTTCAGTCTGGAGAATTTTGTCTAAGGTGTCAGATCCATTGTTTAGCATTCTGACATACTTTGTCATCTCATCCAGTTTGGAGTTCAAGAACATTGCTTCAGTCTTCAACTTAGAGATGGTTTCCAAGTGTTCTGCCTTCTCATTCTCTAGTTGTGCTATCACTTTCTTCTGACTTTCAACTTGTTGACACACTTCTTCATTTCTGTGACACAACTTTCTGTAGGTAGTGGCTAACTCATCAAAGGTTACTTCATCATCACTTGAGTCTTCATCAGAACCCCATCTTCTAGTTAAGACAGTCACAAGATTTGCAGACTCTTCTGTTTCACTTTCATCAGACCAAGTAGCAGCAAGACTCTTCTTCTGTTTCTCGAGGTAGGTCCCGCATTCAACTCTAATGTGTCCATACCCTTCACATTCATGGCACTGAACTCCTTTTCCTTCTTTGGACTTTTCATCAGATCTTGTTCTTCTTCCTGCATTATTGGACCTACTGATGTCAGATGAGATGTTTTTCACATTAGACTTAGACCTTACATCCATCTTTTTCATAAGTTTTTTGAACTGTCTTCCCAGTAATGCTACATCATTTTCCAGATCTTCATCAGTATCTTGACCACTTTCTTCCTCTTTATCTTCAGTGTTTGACATGAAGGCTATGCTTTTGACTTTCTTTTCAGATCCATCACACATTCCCAACTCAAATGTTTGGAGGGATCCAATTAGCTCATCCACTCTCATATTGGAAATGTCTTGAGACTCTTCTATGGCTGTCACTTTCATGGCAAATCTCTTAGGAAGTGACCTGAGTATTTTCCTCACTAGTTTTTCATCATACATTTTCTCACCCAGGGCTCCTGAGGCATTAGCAATTTCAAGGATATTCATATGAAATTCATGGATATTTTCATCTTCTTTCATCCTCAAATTTTCAAACTTGGTAGTGAGCAGCTGCAGTCTAGACATCTTCACTCTAGAGGTGCCTTCATGAGTGGTTATGAGAATATTCCAAGCATCTTTAGCCACCTCACAGTTGTTCACCAATCTGAAGATGTTCTTATCAACCCAATTGAATATAGCATTCAATGCTTTGGAGTTCCCAAGGGCTAGATCATCCTCCTCCTTGGTCCATTATTCCTCAGCCTTCTTCTCAGTTGTAACTTCTCCTTCCTTTGTAATAACTGGATGTTCCCATCCTGTTAAGACAACCTTCCAAGCCTTATTATCCAAAGATTTCAGGAAGGATACCATTCGAGGTTTCCGGTAGTCATAGTTGGATCCATCTAGAATAGGTGGTCTGTGAACAGATCCTCCGTCTCTATCCATAGTACCAGAAAGTAACGTCCCTAGATCTCACCTAGAACCAGAGCAGGATGCACATTCTGATACCAATTGAAATTCTGGTATCAGATATGAGATGTCGAAGGTAATGTCACGACACTAATATCTGAACAAGAATAACAGGATAAAAGATAAAGAACAGTAATGCAAGAGACACAAGCAATTATTAACCCAGTTTGGTGCAAACTCACCTATGTCTGGGGGCTACCAAGCCAGGAAGGAAATCCACAAAACAAAATTAGTTCAAAGACTCTCAGTAAATAACTTCAAGTTACAGTCTTTTCACCTAATCTCTACCCGTGTGACTTCTACCTAAGAACTCTTAGATATGAGATCCTACTCACCCCCCCTCAATCACAGCATTGATGTAAAATAAGTATTATAATAAAAAGAAGACACTCTTCAAAAACACATACTTGATCTTGCTTAAAATCTTCAACCAAGTAAACACACACTCATGCTTCAAAGCTTAGAGTGGACAAATTACAACTCAAAAATCAGTCCAATTCAATCATCTATGGATGAATGAATGGCTTACAATACACACGACCACACAAGACTAAAAACCTTATTCTCTCTCAATATTTCGTTCGTTATTTCTTATGTGTAAAACCAGGTTTTCCATGTTCTTTATATAGAAGTGTTTGGCTGGGCTTGGACATCATAAAACCCTAAAACTATTTTCCATTCATATCTTCTCATGACAGTTGATTATATCTTGTTGGAAAATAAGTCAATCTGGTTATAATTACTGATTGAGGGCGCGTTCAATCATTACATCAATCACACATAGATTAGCATAAACAACACAATCACATAATACATAACATTCAGACTGAATGTTCTGTATACAGATGTCATGACATCGGGTCTGACATCTTAGTAAAATCCTGCATATTCACATTTTAAACACCCTGCAGGTACATGTTATCTTATGTCAAGATAACAGTTGTGACAACTTGTGAACACTCTAGGTTTTACCAAAATTGCTGCCAACATATAGAACCAACACTATACACTATGTGCTTTTGAATGAACTCGATCATAGCCTCTTGATCCATTTTTACCAAAGGGATAACTTATATCCATTTTATGAAGTAGTCTATTCCAACTAGGATAAACTTTTGTTGTTTCGACGAGGATGGTCGAATCTCACCGATGACATTTAATGCCCGCCCTCGAAAGCGCCAAGGCTTGATAATTGCATGCAATTCGCTGGTTGGTACATGCTGAATGCTTACATGCATTTGACATTCTTGACACCCTTTGGCGAAGTCAATACAGTCCTTTAACATACTTGTCCAGTAAATGCCTTGTCGAAATAATAGCCATTTCATTTTATGGCAAGCTTGGTGTGCCCCACATATTCCACTAAGTGCCTCAGACATTACCAAGTTTGCTTATGTATCTCCAAGACACTTGAGTAACACTCCTTCTGGAGTTTTCTTCAACAACTCATTTCCCAGACGTACATAGTGTAACATATCAAAATTTGCCCTCCTCTTCTTGAGACTAGTTTGACACATTGCATTTCATATTTTTAGGGAATTAGGCATTTCATTTTGCATCTCATATGGAAATAAGAAGATCATCCTCCAAAGTCTTTTCAGAAGATGGGAAGTTACATGATTCAAGCCTGAGGGTTTCTATGAATTGATGATCAACCATCTGAGGGCACGGGTTTCAGTTAGGGTTTCTTGATTCTTCAAAGGTCCTGAGCATTATTGTGTTTGCAAGGATATATTACCATCATCATGGTTCTATCATCATCAAGGGTTTCATTGTTCATTCTCAAGTTCCTTTGGATTAGGGTTGTGACCTTTGGTCAACCCTAATCAATGCTTTTCTTCCAATCAGGGCTTCTCAAAGAGATGAGGTATTTGCTGGGGATGAGGATCACATTATTGTTATGAAGAGCTTACATGAGCTAGGGTTTCATTTTTGAGCAATTTCCCCAAGTGGTGGAGGCTCAAGCTGATCAGGACATTTCAAGGTCATCTGAGGACCAAAAAGTCAACTGAGGGGTATGAGGTGGGGAAATGAGTTGAGACACCTCAATCATGTTCAAAAGAGGTCCATTTGTCATTCTAAACATCTATCTTGAAGATTTTGAAGTCATGGCAAAAGTTTCCAAAAATGGAAAGTGACCTGTAATTCAAAGTTTCCAAAAATGGCAAGTTTCTGGTCCACATTCAACTTGACTTATCAACATCAAAGAAGTTTCAAATGGATTTTTGGTGAACAGAAAAGTTGTAGATCTTTCTCTCCCCTTTTCAAAAAGTATTAATTCATGTCCATATGATGATTGGTTGAGGAGTTATGGTCATTTGATCACAAGGTGTGCATGGAAGTTCAAAGTGACATAACTTTTGATACAAAACTCCAAATTGGTCCATTCTTTTTGCAAAATACTCCTCATGACCAATACTTCTCAAAACAAGCCTTGCCATGCATGGAAAAAGTGTGTATGATCATCATTCCTCAAGTGATCATTTTGGAGGGAAATTCCATAATTCAAAATTGGCTTATGATACAAGCAAAATACCATTCAAATCTTGATTATTGGTTGATTTTAAGTGAATTCAAGCCTTGCATGAGTACTGTTCACGTGTAGCATAGCCATGCTAGCTCACTTTTTCATTTTTGCAAATTGCTCCAATATTCCCTAATCATGTTTAACCAATTCCTAATTTGGATTTCAGTGAGATTAGTGAACCATATAAAAGCTGAAACCCTAATCTCATTGGCCAGAACAGAATTTCAGATCTCAAATTTCCAAGTTTCCCTCCATTTTTCTCTCTCTTCGATTTTCAATTTTCTTCATACAAACACCAGCAATTCTTGTAGATTCATGCTCCTGGTGTAATTCTGAGCAAGAATCATCATCTGGATTGGACAATTGAGCTGGATTTCGAGCAGATCGAGTGCATGAACATGGAAATGGATTTCTAAAATTGAAGTGGATCTAGGTGGTTTCAACTAATAATTCTTGCACAAAGCTTCAACAGAAGCATAGAGGAGTAGATCTGGAACTTTAGAGAGCTTGATCACACGAATTCAGAAGCTTCAAGTTCAAGGTGACTTCAAATCGATCCTCTCCTTTTGCTATTTTCTTGTTATAATTGTGTAGATCTCACTTAGTAGAGCATGCTGATATGTTTAGATCTTGATTTGGCTTAGAATTGAGGCTGTATGATGAAATGTAAGTTTTGTTCATGATAATGTTTGTGCTCGATCTGGAAAACCTAGCATGATTTAGGATTAGATGATATGATATTTGAGATCCTCGTTGCAAGAGCTTTCGATTCATATAGATTTTGTGTGATTCAGCAAAAATCCACGGCGGCGCCGCCGCCTGGTTGACTGGAGAAAACGATCGGAGAATAGCTCCGCCGTCTGGTTATTTGCTAGGGCTTTGCTTATGTGGCTGCCATGCAAGCGCTACGTGTACAATCCATTGGTCCTAACTACTTTGACTTGCCATGCGTTCCATTGACTTGCTGATTGTGCTGCCAAATCATTTAATGAAATGATGCGTTTCATTGATGCTTGCATGTTGCTGATTGTGTTGCTTGCATGTCTGTTCCATTGGCCATGATTCCATTGACCGTGCCATGTGTGTGCGTTGAATCTGATGTGTATGATGACTGTATTAGTGATGCGCTACATTTTGCTTGTTTAAATGTGATCCGTTGATGTGGATTTCGCGCCTCATCTGATGGCTCTGATTAATTCTGGATTTAATTCAAATATTATTTCCCTCCATATTTTTCTTATTATGTCAGTTATTTAGCTCATTTGTAAAATTCATTAAAAATTGAAAAATGATCCAAATTAACTCCAATTTTTTTCATAGCTTTGTTTTAGTGTCTAGTTTTTTATGGTATTATTTTCATGATTTGTTGATGTCTGATTTTTTAATTGTGAATTTTTGATTGGACATTGTGCTAAATTGATATGTTGTGATCAATGCTTTGTGAAATCTTCATCTTTGATCCAATTGACCTGATTTTTTGTATGCTTTATCTTCACATGTGATATGATTTTTGAGCACTGGTTTGAATTTTTTCTCATATGATATCATTATTTTTGACACATGGAGATTAATGTGACAATTTGTGTCACATTTTTGGCATTCAATTTGTGCATTTTTGTTCATCTATCATTTGAACTCTTCTGGATTTGATTTTTTTCCCATTGCTTATTCATGACATGAGAAACTTGCATAAAAAATTTCAAAGCCATTGCATGCTTTTCTGTTTTGATTTGGATTTTCTAATTTGGATGTCCATTTTGTGCTCATTTGTTGGTCATTGCATTACATGGATCATTTGATGCCTTTGATTTTTGAATTGATGCTGGTCCTTTTGAGGACATTTTGTGACATGTTTGAATGTGCAATATGTGGAAGATTAATTTCTGTTTTGATCATTTAGTTTGGTTTTGAACTTAGTCTTTGTACTAGTGTTTTGTATATGAACTAACCTTGACTTGTGTTTCAGGTTTGGACATTTAGCATTAATGGTTGAGTTGCTCACCTTTTGAGATGCAAATTGGATTGTGTTATGACTTCTTTGTGTTTTGTAGGGATTTAAGTTGATGTGTTGAGCTCATTGCTTCATTTGAATGCTTGAACATTGCTCATTGAGTTGTGTGCAGTTGGATGGTTTCGCTGTTTGTTTTCTGATTGGTTGTCTGAGATATTAACTGTTTAGCTTTTGTACAGGTACCTTAGTTGCTTGCTAGCTTTGCTTTTGATTAAGCTTTGGAGTGTGGTTGATACACCACTTAGGTAGTTAGCATCTTACTCCATGTAGTCTGGAAGTCCTGTCACCTTTTTGGCAGGCATTTTGCTGGAAGTCCTCCTTCAGAGGCTCTGTTTGTGTTTGTTTATAATTGTGCCAAAGACCTCCAAGATGAGGCATGTTACCTGATAAGACCTTCATGAAGAGGCAATTGACGGATAAAAGGGATTAGTAGCCAATCCCCCGTTATTCAGTGAGTCGTTCTTTATGCTCGCACTACGTGCTGATGCTTTTGAACATGTACCCAAGATCTTTGTCCAGAGTCTGTCAAGTGGAATAGGGTCTCTCTTTCTGGATCCCCACGCTTTCTTTATTTTGAGCTCACCCCGGCCAAGGTTAAGAGCATGAGGTCTCATCCTCATTACCATTTTGATCAGCTTCACCCTAACTCTCAATGTTAGTGGTTAAGAGCTACAGATTACCCCTTACAGTTTGGCTTGTTTGTCACTACGCCAAAAAGTGCTTTTGGCAGCACCAAAAAGAAAGCGCTTTTTAAAAAAAGCGCTGTAATAGCTTGAAAAAAAATTCGCCTATGTAAAGAAAGCGCTTTTAAGGTAAAAGCGCTCTTATAGGTCTCAGTCTCACATCTATGAGTTTCACACTTATGAAAGCGCTCTTAAGGTAAAAGCGCTCTTATAGGTCTCATGGGTTTCACACTTATGAAAGCGCTTTTAAGGTAAAAGCGCTCTTATAGGTCTCAGTCTCACATCTATGAGTTTCACACTTATGAAAGCGCTTTTAAGGTAAAAGCGCTCTTATAGGTGTCATGGGTTTCACACTTATGAAAGCGCTTTTGAGGTAAAAGCGCTCTTATAGGTCTCATGGGTTTCAGACTTATGAAAGCGCTTTTAAGGTAAAAGCGCTCTTATAGGTCTCAGTCTCACATCTATGAAAGCGCTTTCATGGTAAAAGCGCTCTCATAGGTCATTTATAAAAATTATAATAAATCTAATATTACAAAATCCCTGACTTTCAGAAATCCCTCTTTCACTCTCTCTCGTTCGAAGCTCTCGCTGCCCTGGAAAAAATTCCACAGAGTACCTGGAAATCTCAACGATAAACACTGCAAATTTGAAAGAGACTGCATTCGAAAGAGAAGGATTCAATACCTGGAAATCTCATTGCGTTTTAAGGTTAGGTTTTCGTGTCTTTCTGTTTTGCCCTAGAAGTCAAAGAATAGGTGGTCGATTTTGGTTTGAATGGACTTGCATTGCTACATTATGGGTTATTTATTTGTCAGTATCGATTATTAGAGTTTGTGACTATGTTTGCTTAATATTCTGTAACTTACCGAAAGTTTCATCTTGTTCTGATATAAATGATATTCTGTAACTTGCATCGCCATTGACTTAGAAATAATGTTGGGAGTTCTAATAGAATCAGTGCCTTTTCAACATTTGTTTAAATTTGCTGAGAAAGTAGGAAGGAATGAACTGATATGTTTGCACCATTGTATCCTCATATTCTAACTATTACTGAAATTTCAGAAAGTGATTTTGATGTTAAATGTTGGATACTCAAATGGAATAACTTTGTCTGCTACAGTGATATATGTGATATGGTTTCAAGAACTTAGAGCAATGTCTCATATTTTGGCAATCCTATTACATGTTGGTTTGAATGAACAATTAAACTTCAAAATGTACATTCATATTTTGGCATAACTTTGTCTGCTACAGTCATATTTTGGCAATCCTATTTAATGTTGTAAAATGATGTTTTAATATTATGTGAATTTTTAAGATGGTCACTGTAGTGTAAAATGAACCCTGATGGACTATATGTACATTTTTCATGTGCTTGTCTGCAGGTTGTTGAGTATCGTGGTGAGCAAATAGGAGGTCTTGAGGATCTGAGGGAACCATATATGTTGTTTTCTTCCTTTATAGATAAATTCTTGCTTAGCTTTTATTACATGGTTTGCGTCTAATTGAAAACTTCACGTCTTTGCCCATTTCAGGTTCTTACAAAATCGGTACTGCGTCTGAATCTGTTAATGCAGCTTACATATTTTCTAGAAAAGATCTTTCTCGGTATGTCTTTCAGCTTAGATATTATACAAACCCAAAGCATGTGTTTAATCATTTAGTATCTAGAATGAATCATTATGTTCAATTATTCATGTTAAGCTAATGAATCAAGTTACCAAAATATGTTAGTTATGTATGTTGCTTTATTATTTGACCTTGATATGCAGGCCTGCTATACAGATTCCCTGCGCAAGCAAAGCTGTTGTAGCTGTCCGGTTCTGTCCTATATTTTTTAATCTCAAAGCGACAAACTCAGGTACTTGTGCACTTAGTATAGTTCTGTTTACAACCAGTAACTATGTACAACCAGTTATATGTGGTACTGTTCCAATTAAACTGCCTGTGTGGGATGTATTCCGTCTTAAATCTATATGACCTCTTACTAGTAAAGATCATGAGTGGTGGCCTAGAGGTTCAAAGTGATTGGTCTGAGCTAATTAGACAGTTTTATATTATTTAGCTCTAGTTATGCATTAGGAAGCAGTTATGATATTTGGAACTGTGTTTTGGTCGCAACAAGCTCTTGAGTTCTTGGAAAGGAGACAGACAAAAGACTCAAAATAGTGGGACTTAGACGAGTTTCACCCAATAAAAGAGTGTTAGAGTTGGTATTGTTAGCACTCCTTTTATTAATATTAGTCCACGTAGTTTAACTATTGATATACCGGTTCGTCCATTGACACACTAACCTTATATCCCCATCGAGTTGATAATTTAATAAAATTGATAATGTGAATTGAATTTCTTGGTTCTTGAATTTCTTGGTTCTTACTTGTGAATTGAATTTCTTGAATGATCGATTACTTGGTTCTTGAATTGTTCATGTGCATCATATAAGTTTCTTGAATTGTTTTATACGTTATGACTTATCCTTGATGTTGTTTTATATGTACAGCGCTCATTCCCTGTGTTTCCGTGAGTTTGACCTTCTCGACGTTGCTGTTCGGTAAATCCGAGGTAAATTTCTTCCTCAAATTACTGGTACACTGTGATGAATTTGTCTGAAATTGCGTGAATATGTTGTGTTTTCTTGCTCCGTATTCATTCCGTGTATACTTTGGGTTTTGACAGAAACGCGTTATACCGTTTTGTACCCTAATTACTTTGCGTTAAAACCATGGATAAGACATGGATGTATTCCAATCGATTGTCGAAAGAGTACGAGAATGGGGTATCGAAATTTGTTAAGTTTGCTATTGCGCACGCCAAAGACCCCAATCGAATGACATGTCCTTGCTTGAGTTGCTGTTATGGGAGTCAGGTTGACGCGGTTCAGTTGGCATCGCATTTACTACAAATGCTTGAATTATGACTCCAAATGTGTTCAGTGCCTATCTATCCTTGTGTTGGTTTGCTTGAATTATGACTCCAAATGTGTTCATTCTTGTGTTGGTTTGCTTGTGTTGGTTTAAAAAATTACAAATGCTTGAATTATGACTCCAAATGCTTGAATTAGAGAGGCTTGATTTACAGGTTTATGGGATTATTCCCAAAAAATATTACAGGTTGAAATGGTAGGCTTAAACTGAAGGCAGCGTTTTGTTATTTTACTAGAGGAAAAGACAGCGCTTTTTAGTAAAAAGCGCTGCTAAAGGTTGTCAATAGAGAGCGCTTTTTACTAAAAAGCGCTGCTAAAGGTTGTCAATAGAGAGCGCTTTTTAGTAAAAAGCGCTGCTATAGGTTGTCAATAGAGAGCGCTTTTTACTAAAAAGCGCTGCTATAGGTTGTCAATAGAGAGCGCTTTTTAGTAAAAAGCGCTGCTATAGGTGGTATATAGACAACCTTTAAGAGCGCTTTTTACTCAAAAGCGCTGCTAAAGGTTGTCAATAGAGAGCGCTTTTTAGTAAAAAGCGCTCTTAAAGGTTGTCTATATACCACCTTTAGCAGTGCTTTTTACTAAAAAGCGCTCTCTATTGACAACCTTTAGCAGCGCTTTTTAGTAAACAAAAAGCGCTGCTAAAACCTATAGCAGCGCCACCTACGGCAGCGCTTTTAAGCGCTTTTAAAGGCCAAAAAAAGCGCTCTCATAGGTCTTTTTTGGCGTAGTGTGTCGAGGTTGATATGACCCCTCTTGACTAAAGCCTACCCATTGTTTGGGCCTCTTGTATGGATATAGTGTGTGATGATTGTTCACTTGTGCTTGTGTGTTTATCTGCTTTCCTCTTCTCATCTCCATTTCTGTAGGAGTTGTATGATTGATTTCTGAGGAAGTAGGATTCTGATTAGAGACCTCTACTTAGGGATTGTTGCTGGCATGACAACTATTAGGCTCGAGTCTTAGTCTCCTTATTAGTTTGTTGTTTCCCTGGTCTCTGGTTAAGAGAGTGTTGTACCCCTGTTAAGGGGAACTACGTCGCCCTGATTCTCATACCAGATGAGATACGTAGGCAGGAGATTGAGCGAGATCTCTCCGGGCAACCTTTTCTTTTTCTTTTGTTGTTTTGTGTGTGTTCACCCTTTGTTTGTCTTCTTTGGTGTGAGTACTCGTTTGTTCAACGTGTGCGTGTGTGGTATGTTTATACCTTGAGGATTTCTTCTATTATTCATATTGGGGATCATTTGTGGGGTTTGTTATTCAGTTGGGGATCATTTGTGGGGTTCATCTGTGACAATTGTTATCATTTGGGGTTCATTTGTGATGGTTGTTCACTTGGGGTTCATCTTTGGGGTTCATTTGTGATGGTTGTTCACTTGGGGTTCATCTTTGGGGTTCATCTTTGGATATTTGGTTACTTTGTTGGGATAATCTGATAACCTTCTTCTCTGGTGTTCGCTGGTTAGCGTTTGTTATTGTTTGGGAGTCGGATGTAAGTCCATGTATTGGCATTCTGTTTCCTTTTTGTTGTTTGGAGTCGGATGTAAGTCCATGTATTGGCATTCTGTTTCCTTTTTGTTGTTTGGAGTCGGATGTAAGTCATGGTATTGGCATTCTGTTTCCTTTTTGTTGTTTGGAGTCGGATGTAAGTCCATGTATTGGCATTCTGTTTCCTTTTTGTTGTCAGGAGTCGGGTGTAAGTCCATGTATTGGCATTCTGTTTCCTGTTGAGTGTTTCTTTTGACGTCTCAGCGTCCCTTTTTTGTGTTTTGTTTCGGCGTGCGTTAGCCGAGCTACGAGTGCTCTGATTCTTCTCTGGATAGAGAAGATACGTAGGCATAGGATGCGATATCCTAGCGAGCATGCCTCCCTTTCCCCGAACTACGTTGACTCTGATGTTTGTTTTTGACAAACTACGTAGGCCCAGGATGCGACATCCTACCGAGTCTACTTCCTCCATCTTCTTCCACCTGTTTATTATTCCAATTTGTGCAGTTTTCTTTGAGCAGTTTTATTAGCAACCTTATCCTATTCTTTGAGCTATCTTTTGAGCGTGGATCCCGTCGAGTACGACGAACGTGAGGGGTGCTAATACCTTTCCCTTGCGTAACCGACTCCCGTACCTTGTAATCTCTAGTCGTAAGACCATTCCTTTCCCCTTTCTTCGGTTAGTCATGCGCTCCCTTTCCGTCATAGAATGAATAGCGTCGGTGGCGGCTCTGTAAACTGTTTTTTTTTCCGCCGGTTGTTTTTCGCGTTGCGACACATAGCTTAAAGCTTTATACCTGATTTTCCTGCCAGTGTTTCCGACTGGATTTTCTAGGTACTCTATGATTGGTTTTCTCCAATCTGACTGTGACAAATTGTCAATGGCAAAAACTTCGTGTCTTGCAAAAATTTCAAAAATTTCAAAAAATGTATTGCAGAGGACATCTGCCTTCGTCATTTTATTTCGACCTTCTTGGCTCCTAAATATCTTAAGTATTTGAGACCAGTTATTAGGGCTTCGTACTCTCCTTCATTATTGGAACACTACCTGTCGACTTTACATTTGAACTTCATCGGAATGTCTTGTGGGGATAATATTAAGACCCTAACTCCTGTTCCATTTTTATGACTTGACCCGTCAAAGTACAACCTCCAAGGGTTCGTTGATCACACTGAATTACACTGTGTTTTTGACTCAGATTTCACATGTTTATTAGGACTTTATTATCATTTTGTTTGTATTATGCTCTCTTTTCTCTTGTTTTCAGATATTTAGCATTTTCGGATTCTTTTGGAAGAAACGAAGCAAAAAGACCTAAAATTAGGGTTTTTCGACGAAATTACACACATGGCGTTGCACATGGCGGACACTATAGGAGAAGCCATGAGTCATCAGCCCTCAAATAGGAGGTATCCGCCATTTTCCCATGATCCACCCCATTTACACACATGGCGGGCGCCATGAAGGGATGGCGGGCGCCACCTTTCGAAGTCATGTTCCCACTAAGGGGAAGCTGGAGAGCACCATGGTCTTTGCAAGCTGCTGAAATCCTCTATAAATAGTTCGTTCCATTTCGCTTTCTAATCATCCAACTTAGTTTTACAACACTAAGCATATATTTATCATTTGTAATAGCGGTAATCCGTCGCATCGGGGGGTTATCGCATCTTAGTGAGATTGAGTTGGGTCACTTCGAGTTGCTGTCGCCTTTAGCTTCAGGAGTCGGAGGTTTATTTTTGTACCAGATTTAAAGCCCTCCATTTGGAGCAGGTTCTTATTTATCGCTTTATTTATTTATTTCCCGCATCGCTTTTATTTTATTTACTTTCTGTCTACGCTTTTATTTTATTTATTTTCCGCACTCGCTTTACTTTATTTATTTTACGCACTTTACTCGCTCTCCACGCCTCACATTCTAAAACAAACTTTTCATCATGATTAACGCCGTTGTGTTTGTTTGTGTTACCATGTCTGGCTAAATCTTCTAAAGGTTAGAATGTAAGGATCGCGGTTAAAGTTATGTTTCACATATTAAATCTGTAGAAATACTTTAAAGGCTGTTTTGATTTTTAACTTGAGTTTTCTAAAACAAACTTGGTTAGTTTTAATTATTCAAGGAGTACGAAAGCACCCTGGCTTAGTAACTAGGAATTTTTTATCACTTTAAGAAAAAACTATTTTTGAAACTGTTTTTGGACGCGTTGATAGATTTAAAATCAGGAAACTCCTTGGGTAAACTTTCCAAATCAAAATCACTTTTCAACTAAGTTTACGAGTCTCGTTTCTTAAAAATAAGTTTACTACTTTAGCATTCTGCGCACCTTTTATAAGTGACAATAAGAGGCCTTAATTTAAGGGTAAACTCGGTTCTGAATACGCGAAAGCGACAGTTCCTGTTAAATGGATTCTTTTCAAGAGTAGAAAATATTGCCTCATAAGTAGTTCTATTTAGACAATCGAAACATCACTTAACTAACGTGAATTACATTCAACATGTCTTTACCTGCATTTATTATTTACCGTTGTTTTGCAAACCCAATATCTCTTTTATACCGTCTTAGATAAACACCGTAGCGATAGTAATCAATAGATTGACGATTGGTCTTTGTGGGATCGATATTCTTTTATATTACTTTGACGTAATTCGTACACTTGCGAATCAACACGATCAAGTTTTTGGCGCCGTTGCCGGGGACCAACTTCGTCAAATTTTGTACCCTGTTGTTACACCGTCTAGACTAAGGCATTATTAGCCGGTAAATGCGAAGAACCCGTAGTATCGGAAATTTAGTAGATCCATTAGCGGAACCCGAACGTTATACTCGTACACGCCTCTTACTCATCCGAATTAAGAAAGCTATGGCCGAGAATCGCTATAGGAGACCTCTTAAGGAATTTGCCCAACCCTCTGACGAGGAACCTAGTTCGAGTATAGTAAACCCCCTTATTCCTGCTAACAATTTCAAACTAAAACCGTCTTTGTTGCAATTAGTGCAACAGAACCAATACGCGGGTCTCGCAACTGAGAACCCGAATCAACATTTAAAAGTTTTTATCCGACTAGCCGACACCTTTAAATCTAACGGTGCTTCACCCGATGCGATCCGTTTAAGATTATTTCCTTTCTCCCTTAGGGATAAAGCACGTTCATGGCTAGATTCACTTCCAGCTAATTCAATAACTACCTGGGAAGACCTTAGGAGAGTATTCCTTTCTAGATATTTCCCCCCTAGTAAAACTGATGTTCTTCGAAACCAAATAACTAGATTTGCTCAAAACCAAGGAGAACCGCTTTTCGAAGCTTGGGAGAGATATAAAGAGCTATTAAGAGTCTGTCCACACCATGGCCTAGAACAATGGCTGATCATTCATACCTTCTACAATGGACTCCATTATAACACCAAGATGAGCATCGACGCTGCCGCAGGTGGCACGCTGATGAACAAACCTTATCCAGAAGCTTGTGACCTAATTGAGGATATGGCCCAAAACCATTACCAATGGGGAACTGAATGAGCATCAATAGAGAAAAAGGAGACCCAAGGTGGAATACATGAGATAAGCTCTTTAGACATCATGCAGGCGAAAATGGACGCTTTAGCCCTTAAGATCGAACATATGTCTACAAACACTAACACCGTAGCAGTAGTCCACACAGAGTGCGAACTCTGCGAATCTAAAGGACACAAATCGGCGGAGTGTAACCTTTTGAACAACTGAGTACCGACCAAGTGAATTACGCCCAAGGTAACCCATTTTCAAACACTCACAACCCTGGATGGAAGAATCATCCAAATTTCTCCTATAAAAACCAGAACCCTATCCAAAATTATGCACCTCAGAGACCGCAAGGTTATCAAGCCCAAAAACCAAACCAACCTATGTGTAAGACCCTAATTTTTACCCTAAGATCCCTCATGGCATCATGTTATTGCACAAGTGCATTGCCTCAAGGATCATAGCATATTTGGCTCCTTAACCCTAGGGTTGGGACTTGTTTGAGTGTTTTGAGATCACCAAGCATGCTTGTATTGTATATTATTGCTTTTCTTATTTATTACTAACCAAAAGCACAAAAATATGTCACTAACTCTTTTTGTTTTGAGGCTCAAGTGATCATGTGCTCCACAATGCTCCTAGGAGGCTCCAAAGCCCAATGAAATGGCTAGATGAAGATGAGAAAAAGCATGACAATGGTCCACAAAGTTCCTAATCATCATATATGTCTCACAAGTATCTCAATTTGCCAATTTTATCAAGATAACCCCAAGGGCTTGAAGATTGTTTCCCAAGGAAACCCTAATTTCACGGTGCTTTGACTGTGCCTTGCCCATGAAGCAATCTCAACCTCTGATCAAATTTAATCAAGGGAAGTTATTTCATTCATCATTTTATGAATATATGAGCCTATTTGAGGCCCCTCAATCATTTACTCATCAAGATTGGAAGTTTGGCCTTGAAAAGTTGACCAATCAAGTCATCTGACTAAGTTGAGAATCAATGAGATATAACTTTTGATGTGTTTGTAAAATGAAGATGACCCCAAGAGTAACAATGCTTATAAGAACCATATGAACAACTTTCATGTTCATCAAAAATCCATTTGAAGCTTGGAAGGTCATCATTAATTTCTAAACATTATAGGTCGTTTTGATTGAAACCCTAATTTTGGGTCAACTTACCAAGGGCATAACTTCTTTAATTTTTATGATTTTGAGGTGATACCAAATGAATTGGAAAGCTTTAGATGTCTAATTCAAATATTATGTTGGAAAAAATTTCATAATCCTAAAATAAATACATGTGATAATGCAAAACATTATAGGTCATCTTGGACCTAATTCATTGAATTTGAAAAAGTACCCAACTTCAAATGCCCATAACTTTGTCATAGAAAATCCAAATGATTCAATCTTTAAGTCTAGATTGACTATATTGAAAGTATATATAACTTTGATGTTGGAGGTGTTTTCATTTGAAGCTTGTATCATGAGGACAAAGGGGTTTGATTAAGCTTGTTTTTGGTGAACTTTTTCAAAATGATTTGGACATGTTTTGTACTTGGATTTTCCCAGCCAGTTTTCATCAATTTGCACATGCCAAATGATTTTTTTCCCAACATGACTTTTGTTCCTTATTTCAAGGGCTTTCCAACCATTACTCACATTAGTCTTTTGGATTCACCATTTGGGAGATTCGAAATTCTTTTCATTTAGGTGCATTTTAGTATTTTATGGTGAAACTTAAATTGCAAGCTTGTTCAGTTCAATGTGCACGTCCAAGTTCATTTCACTTGAGCTCAGCAAGTTGTTTCACCCATCATTGGGCCTTCCACACGCCTACAAAGGCCCATGCAATTCAAATTCCATTTTGCCATGCACATGAGCAAAGTGTGATCAGCTGATGCATTCACCTATAAATAAAGGCGCCATGAGCTTCATTCAATAACCTTTTGGAGATCCCAAGTGCTGCAGAAGTGAAACCACACCCTTACCAGAGGAATCATTCCATTTTTCTCTAATTTTCGAGCTTGAAATTCAGCATCATTAGCTGAGTTTTAAAGCCAGATTCCTTAGCCAATCACTTCCATTACATTCATAGATCAAGAAGGAGCAAAGATCTTGAAGAATTTGTGGCCAGGAGTTCATCCATTTGAAGGTATCCATTCAAACTTTTTGGATTTGAATCTCCCAATTCAATGTAGTATCCTTGTGTTTCTGTGGTTTTTTGAAGTCCTCACACTTGAGGCAAGCTGTTGATGCTTTCAATTCTTCATTTCATGAGCAATCCGAGTGAACACCATGATTTTCTCCTTCACCTTTCTCTCAATATAGGAAGAGTGAGGGAGATCCATTGGTACAGTGATGATCTACATCACACGAGCTTCATTTCCATGGCCTTGTTTTTAATTTTCATTAAGATTCATTTCTCTATAAATTTGGTCGGATTCTGTTGCTTCGCCGAAGAAGACGGTGGTTTCCACCACCACCACCACGTGTCTTGCTCCTTGGCCATTGGATCTCCATTTCAGTGTCTAATCGTGTCCATCTATTTTGATTACTTCATTTAATCCTTTGTGTGGCGCGTTTGACTCATGAGTAGCGTGTTCCCTCAAATCCAAACCATTGCCTTGTGCCACGTCAATTAATGAAACGCATCTGATGGCTGTGCATTTTCCGTTTATTCCATTTTCTTTTTATTTTCTGTTAATTCCTTTTATTTTCAAAAATTCATTAAAAATTCATTTGAAGTCAGAAAAATATGAGACCAATTCCAAAAAATTTCTTGAAAAATCTAGTTTCATAGTATGATTTTTAATTATTTTTGTGACTTCACTTGATATTTTTTATGAATTACTTGGTTTTTAATGCTTTTAATTCATTTTAAAATACTTTTTGACTTTTAAAAAATCCAAAAATATTTTCATAGCATTTATGGATCATGATAAGTCAACGAAAAATAGTCTCAATAATTTCTTGATTGTTTTGAGATTATTTGAGATTTTAATTCATATTATGCTATTTTTAATTGTTTTTAATTGGTTTTAATTACTTTCTGATTTCAAAAATTTGTGAGAAAATTAGTCAAAGCTTGTTTGACTATGTTGAACCTATGAGAATTTAATTGGACTCTTTGAAGTTACTTTGAATTGAATTTGAGGTTCAACCTTATTTGTTTATTTTTTATTTTTATTTTATTTTAATTCAAAAAATACCAAAAAAAATATCATTGACTTCTTGACTTGTTATCTTCATTTCTCTTCTGTTTGGTGTTGATTGAGGTTGAATTGATTCAACTTTGATCAAATTCATTGAATCTTGTGGTTTGAATGTCCTTATGGATCATCACTTAGAAAGGTGAATGAATTTGATCAAGGATGAGTTATCCCTTGATCAATTGGGATTGTTTGTTGACTTCTTACCCCTTCCCTTTCATCTTCATCCCTTTCTTTCCATCAATGGCCAATGAGTTGAAGTCTTGAGGTTGGTATTGACAAATGAGAAGTTTAACCTTCTTTGATCCAAACCAAACTCAACTTGATCCATGATCAAGTGAGTTATTTTGTGTCAAAGATAGGTTGCTTCTTGGTCAAGCAAATAACCAAAAGTCAATACAACCCTTCCCCTTTTGTTTGGCATGGCAAGTTTATGGAGCTTGCCTTACTAGTCATGATCTCTAACTTGTGTTCTTTGCCTATATTCTTATTGACCGGCCTCAGATAGGTGTGACTACTACATTTGTCCATTTACGATTGCTTAACATAGCGCTACATTGTCTTATGACAAGCTAACATAACTTTACTAACTACTAACTTTAATTTGAGCTTTTATTTTTCTTGTCATTTACTTTTAATGCCATTTATTTCTTGCTCATTATTCATCTTGATTTTTATCTTTGCTCACTTGAGCACATATTTTATGTTTATGTCATTTTTATTTTGCTCATTTGAGCTTATTATTGTGTATAAATATATTTCTATTTTGTGTTTGTTTTGATGTGAACCAAATGCAAAAGGGGAAAGGACTTAGAATTAGGATTTACCCATGCTTAAAGGAGTTCAAGAGCAACTAGGCCTCATGCCTTTAGAATGCAAAATATGTTGAAGAGCAACTAGGACTCATGCCTTTAGAATGTTAAAATTCAAAGTTGACCTCAAAAGGACTTCTCCTCCAAACTTATTCTTTGTCCATTCCCTTTATTATGTTGTGAACTTTTGATGTTTGCTTTTGTGTGATAGGGATCCCACCTTGAGATTGTGAAAAGAGGACCATTTTCATGGGTAGCCAAGTTAAGATCCAAGCCAAAATGGAGATCCTAGGAGCTTGAATTCAATCTATTGATTGCTTGTTTTGTGTGCTAAGTCCAAAGGAAATGAGCATATTGAGTCATCTCTATGACTCCAAGAAAAGGAACTCCAAGGGTTTTTCTTTCCCCTCTTATCTTTGTATGCTTTAGGAATAACCCTTCTCTTCTTCTCCCCACTCTAACCAAGCCAAAAATTATTTTCAAAACTTTGACTTTATTTCAAATTAGAAACCTAGGCATTAAGCCTTTGACTTTTCAAAACCATTTTCATAAATACTCATTGTAAATAAACTTTAATCCAACTTTGACCCCATTTTTGTAAATAAATCTAACTTGTAAATATAACCCATTTCAAGTTGTTTTGTGGTTCCAATGACCATTTTGTTAAAACCTTTCAAAAACATTAGTCATAGGTTTGAGTTATCATAGTGGTTGATGTAAATCTCACCTTATCCTTAGTGTTGGATTATAAGCCTTCCATGCTTATTATAGGGTTAACCCCTCACTAGCATGTTAAAGCCTTCCTCACATGGTGGATTGTTGGTTTAGGTTTAGTTTTATCCCTCTGATAACAAAAGATCTTCAGGCTTTTGATTAAAATCAATTCACCAATCTTTGAGATTTTTACCCCGAACACCAAGGTTTTGATTCTCCTTTGTGATGGTACGTAGGCAATGGGTTCATCCATTCAAATAACAAAATTTATAAATATAACCTATTCTCTTCTCATCCCTCCAATCTTTTGCATAAATATTTTCACAAATACCAACCTACAACACATATTTACAAAAAGGGTTCCCTTAGAGTACTAAGGATATTTTGGGTGCGTAAAACCTTCCCATTTCATAACCAACCCCCTTACCTAGATCTCTGACATTTTTATTAGTTTTTTATTTGAAAAACTTCTTACTTGGCTTTTGTTCGCTTTTTAGCCTCTCCTTTGGACAAATAAAAGTGTGGTGGCGACTCGAATTGTATGTTAACTTTTGGTTTAGTCAATAAACCTAAAGGTAACGAAAACCCCGCTACACTATGCAAGTTGTGCCCCAGAAGTCTAACCTTGAGAAGATCATGGGAAGCTTTATATCGGGCCAGACTCAGCAAAATAAAGAATTCCTAAACCAGAACATTCACGTAAACGAACTTATAACGCAATTAGGAACCAAGGTTGATCATATAATCACTCATAACAAGATGCTTGAAACCCAGATCTCACAGGTAGCACAAAACCAAGCCCCAGAAACAACATCTGGAGGCCAATTCCCTAGACAACCTCAACCAAACCCTCGAGGGCAAGCTAACGTTATCTCGTTACGAAGTGGGACCGCTTACGAAGGGCCTCAGAACTCAGCAATGAGCGAGTCCAAAACTTCTATACCTGCCAACCAAGAAGAGGAACCGGAGGAACCCGAGAAACAAACCAACCAAGAAGGTGAAGCCAAGGGTAAAACTTACAAACCACCACCCCCGTACAAACCACCAATCCCATATCCGCAAAGACTTAAACAAACCAAAGTCAATAACCAATACCAAAAATTTATAAAATTAATAGAAAAGCTTCATGTAGAGATTCCTTTCACCGAAGCTATCACCCAAATTCCGTCTTACGCCAAATTTCTCAAAGACATCTTAACCAACAAGCGTAGGCTCGACGATCCAAAACCCTTGGAATGCAATTTTATTTCCGAGGATAAACTTGCTAAGAAGGAGAAAGACCCCGGTAGTTTTTCTATACCTTGCATTTTAGGGAGTCATGTGATCGACAAAGCTTTCCTAGACTTAGGCGCTAGTGTGAGTTTGATGCCCTCAGCTGTATGTAAAAAGTTAAACTTAGGAGAATTGCAACCAACTAAGATGTCCTCCAATTAGCCGATAGGTCTGTTAAGTATCCTGTAGGCATTTTAGAAGACATCCCAGTTAGGATCGGTCAACTTTATATCCCAACAGACTTTGTGGTCATGGATATCAAAGAAGACGAAGATATCCCTATCCTTTTAGGTAGACCATTCTTATCGACAGTCGGAGCTATAATAGATGTTAAAAGAGGGAAAATAACCTTCGAAGTAGGGGATGAAAAGATCGAGTTCATTCTTTCAAAATTCCTTATGGCATCAATTCTAGGAGACGCATGTTATGCGATCGATATCATAGATGAGTACATAAGAGAATTCGATCAAGGAGAACCTAAGATCGAACCATTTTCAAACCCGAATGAAAAGGGTGACGAGTTAGAGGAAACGGAACCTCACACTAACGAATGTCTGGATCATACTCCAGACCCTTCACCTAATTCTCAAAAACCAGCCCAAGAACTTAAGGAACTACCTAAGAACCTAAGATATGAGTTCTTGGATGAAGAAATGAATCGCCCAGTAATAGTTAGTGCCACCTTAAACCAAGACGAGACGAATCAACTCTTGAATGTTTTAAGAAGATACCCCTCTACCTTAGGGTACAACATCTCTGATTTAAAAGGTATTAGCCCATCCGTGTGTATGCACAGGATCTCACTAGAGGAGGATTCAAAACCTTCCAGAGAACATCAGAGAAGGATCAACCCTGTGATGAGCGAGGTGGTGAAGAAGGAAGTCCTCAAACTATTGGAAGCTGGTATAATCTATCATATTTCTGATAGTAAGTGGGTAAGTCCTATACATGTGGTACCCAAGAAGGGAGGCATCACAGTCGTGTAGAACGAAAAGGGAGAGCATGTCGTTAAACGCATATAAGGAGGATGGCGTATGTGCATAGATTATAGGAAGCTCAATAAGGCAACTAGGAAAGACCATTTCCCCCTTCCATTCATAGATCAAATGCTGGAGCGTCTTGCCAGGCACTCTTACTTTTGTTATCTTGATGGATATTCTAGATTTTTCCAAATACCCATTCACCCCGAGGATCAAGAGAAAACAACCTTTACCTATCCTTACGGAACGTCTGCTTACAGACGAATGCTGTTTGGACTCTGTAATGCGCCAGCTACTTTCCAACGTTGTATGATGTCAATCTTCGCAAATTATCTCAACGGAATCATGGAAGTATTCATGGACGACTTCTCGGTGTGTGGATTAGACTTTGAAGACTGCCTTATTAACCTTGAGAAAATCCTAGAGAGATGCGTAGAAGTTAACCTTGTGTTAAATTGGGAGAAGTGCCACTTTATGGTCAAAGAAGGCATAGTGTTAGGACATATAATATCTGAAAGAGGCATTGAGATCGATAAAGCAAAAATAGAAGTTATAGAAAACCTTAACCCTCCTAAGACAGTTAGAGAAGTCCGTAGTTTCCTTGGACACGCTGGTTTCTACCGACGCTTCATAAAAGACTTCTCTAAAATAACAAAACCCTTGACCGGCCTTCTGATGAAAGACATTGAATTCATTTTCGATGAAAAATGCATCAAAGCCTTTAATCAGTTAAAACAAGCATTAATTTCAGCACCCATTCTACAAACCCCGGATTGGACTAAACCCTTCGAAATGATGTGTGATGCTAGCGATTTCACTATAGGAGCTATTTTAGGGCAAAGAAAAGATAAGAAACTACACGTAATATATTATGCTAGTAGAACCCTAGATGTCGCTCAATTAAATTATACAACAACCGAGAAGGAACTTCTAGCTGTAGTTTTTGCAATCGATAAATTTAGGTCTTATCTTGTAGGATCTAAGATTATAGTCTATACAGACCATGCAGCTATCCGTTACCTTCTGAGCAAAAAGGATGCAAAACCGAGATTGCTCAGGTGAATCCTTTTGCTACAAGAATTCGACTTAGACATTAGAGACAAAAAAGGAACAGAAAACGTAGTTGCTGACCATCTTTCCAGATTAGAACAGTTAAAGCCAAATCATTTACCTATAAATGATGACTTCACCTATGACAGACTGACAGCTAAGATAGATACCGCTCCCCTTGAACCTAATAGAGACAACCTTGGGACGATTTCAGAAATTAGCAGAGTACCATGGTACGCTGATTTTGTGAACTATCTAGCCACTGATATCATACCACCTGACCTCAACTATCAACAGAAGAAAAAGTTCTTTAAATATATAAGACACTTCTATTGGGACGAACCACTCCTTTTCAAAAGAGGAACTGATAACATATTTCGACGTTGCGTCCCGGAAGAAGAAGTCAGAAACATCATAGAACATTGTCACTCTTCACCCTATGGTGGACATTCAAGCACATCCAAGACATACGCTAAGATCCTTCAAGCTGGTCTTTATTGGCCGACATTATGGCGTGATGTCCATGCTTATATTGTCCGATGTGACCGGTGCCAACACGCTGGAAACATCTCAAGACGTGACGAAATGCCTTTGAAGAGCATCCAAGAAGTATAATTATTTAACGTTTGGGGTATTGATTTCATGGGACCTTTTCCATCTTCATTGGGAAACAAATACATTTTGGTAGCAGTTGACTATGTGTCCAAGTGGATAGAAGCTATCGCCGCACCCACCAACGACACGAGAGTAGTCATTAAGATGTTCAAGAATAATATCTTTCCCCGATTTGGAGTACCACGTCTTATCCTAAGTGATGGTGGATCACATTTTATATTCAGGATATTTAACAAACTCTTAAGGAAATATGGAGTAAAACACATAGTAGCAACACCATATCACCCCAGACTAATGGTCACGTGGAAGTATCTAACAGAGAGATTAAGCAGATCTTGGAGAAAACTGTATCAATATCTAGAAAAGATTGGTCTGAAAAGCTAACAGAAGCATTGTGGGCTTATAGAACTGCTTACAAAACCCCTATTGGAACTACATCATACCAGTTGGTCTACGGGAAGTCATGCCACTTACCTTTTGAACTCAAGCACAAGGCATATTGAGCCATCAAGACTCTAAATTTGGATTACCTAGCATCTGAAAAGAAGTGAATCCTTGATATTCACAAATTGGAGGAACTCCGCCAGAACGCTTACGAGAATGCCGTTATATACAAAGAGAGAACCAAAGCTTGGCACGACAAAAGGATCGTGAAAAAGGGATTTAATATAGGAGACTTTGTTCTCCTCTTCAACTCGAGATTACGTCTTTTTCCAGGTAAGCTGCGTTTAAGATGGACAGGCCCCTTTGAGGTGTCCAAAATCCTAAAATCTGGAGCAGTTGAAATCCGGAACAACTCTTGTAATCCATTCGTGGTAAATGGACAAAGACTGAAGCAATACCAAGGAGGTGACATACCCACAGAAAGTCATGACCAAACTCTGGCCGACCCTCCAGTTCCTACCTCTAACATATAAAGTTCGAATCGTCAAGCTAACGACGTTAAACAAAGCGTTGCATGGGAGGCAACCCATGATTTCTTTTCCTTTACTTTTACTATTTTCAATTTATATTTCTATATGTTTTATATATATGTATATCTATGTGGAGACTAACAGTTATAATATTTGTGATTTCAAGTGTCCTCTGTTTCTAATCTAACTTTTCAGGAATGGAGAATATCGATACTATGCCAGTACTCTTTCATGACCCAGTTCAAGAGCAGTGCTACGACATGCTTTCACAGCGCCCAATGATTCCCACCAGATATCCCGACTCGAGTTGCATAGAGGCATTAGGCACTGAGCCTAGTGTAAAGAATTTATGCAATCAGTTGTAGTGGGATGAATATACCGATGCTATGCACGTGAGTTACAGGAACCTGACTTTGGAGTTCCTGAGCTCGCTTATCTACAGGCCCTATGTTGGTCACGCCAGTGACGGAGGATACATTAATTTCAGGTTGTTTGGGGCAGAATACACCTTCAACCACACGCGTTTCGGTGACTTGCTCGGTTTTCAGACTGCCTATGATGCTTCATCTGAGATCCCCATGAGCTACTTTCTGAGCTGAGACGTCGAGAAGTTTTGGAGCGATATTACGTGTGGAGGTAGTCCTGACCCTTCCACCCAAATCTCCAACAAGATTCACAACCCTGCTTTCCGATACTTCCATATGATCATTTCCCACACCTTCCTGGGAAAGAGTGACCCTGATACGCATGTGAGTGCTGAAGAGATCTTCTTCATGTATTGTACCACTCAGCCACGCCCGGTAGATTGTGGAGCTTTCTTGATCGAGAGTTTATACCTTAATGCTCGCTTTGCTGTGAGCCCTATACATGTTGGAAGCACGGTGACTCATATAGCCTCAGCCCTGGGACTTGATAGAAGACTATCTCACCTGACGTCTTATTGCAACTACACCTTGATGGATATTGATTTCTGTCTGGACCGTGGCCTCATGAGGAGATCTTCTTTCCAACCGAACCAATACAGGTTGTCAATTGAGGGTGAGACCATTTACTACTTCACTTTACCTGACCCTCAGGTGACTTGTGTGATTGATCAGGCCAACTGGGCCTACGCCATAGAAGGGCAGGGAGAAACGGTAGATGCACCGATCAGAATCAAAGTCCGTACCAACAATCTGAATCTCCAGAATCCGAGCATGCAGTCCGAATTGGTTAAGCTTCGCATGGAGATAGCTCAGCTTCGTCAGGAGCTTGCTGATGTTGCCTTACAGGTTGAAGTATCAGTTGCCTCACACGACACCGAGACTGATATGCTGCATGATGAGATCGTCGATCTCCGACGCCAAATCACAGAGCTTCGAGGATATGAAGACGAAGAGACTCCACCGTACCCCGAGCATTGATGCCATCATGAATCGAGAAATACCGTTTGAATTTCCCTATTTTTCCCGTTACTTATTATTCATGCCTATTTTTATTGTTTCCTCTGACATTATGCTTGCTTTATTTTTTCTAAGATCTCTGGACTCGTGAATTATTATTGATTCTTCATATACATATATATATATGCATTATTATTATTATTATTATTATTATTATTATTATTATTATTATTATTATTATTATTATTATTATTATTATTATTATTATTATTATGTTTTTATGTCCATTTTATTTTATTTTATTTATTTTACTTTGCTATTTTATTTTGTTTTATTTTGTTTTGTTTTGTTTTATTTTATTTTGTTTTACTTTATTTTGTTTTATTTTATTTCGTTTTATTTTGTTTTATCTAGCTTAAATTAAAAACAAAAAAACAGCATTCATGGATACCTATATGCAACCCCCTTTTTTTACAAAAAATGAAGACAAAGGGACAAAAGCCCAAGTAGCAATGAGCATAGCCGGCCCAACCGAATCCGAAGACATGGCGGGCGCCATGACGTAACGGTCAGATTTCCCTTTTTCACCATTTATACCTTCTTCAACCTCTCCAAACCCATTTTCTTCTTCTCCCAACTCCACCAAAGTTCATAAAAAATTCCCAAGCTTCTCATTTTCACTACAAACCATTACAATTTCCCAACTTCACTTCTCCATTTCTCCACCAAAAATCCATTAAACTCCATTTTTTCATTTCTTTTATATAAATTCTCATTTTTCTCTACAATCACCATTAATGGCCGGAATGGAGTTTAACAACATCATTCTTCTTGGAGGAAAGCCCGGTGAGCGACAAAACAAGATTTTGCAAAGATTGCAAACTTGGGAGATCCTCGCTACCAGGTATGTCGACGAAGACTGTTTGTACACTCTAGGCACATACCATAGTGTTTTCCATATGCTTGATAATTTATGATTACACGATATTTTTGCTAGTAAAGCACCCACCTACAATAGGCTCACTAGGGAATTTTTGAGTTCCCTAATTTACACTGGTTACCCCGGCACCGCTAGCACGGTAGGTACCGTCTGTTTTAGAATGTTTAATGTAGAATACGAGTACACTACCGATGCTTTAGCGGGTTTGCTCGGAATGCCTTATGGTGAAGGTGCCATCTGTGAGACGCCCTTGGATACTGAATGAGCACTTGAGGCATTTACTTTTTGGAACAGATTATCTAATGTGAATGTCACTTCCTTTGAAGGAATTTTGGCTTCTAATATCTATAACCCGGCCATACGTATTTTTAGATACCTTTTGGCATGTACCATATTTGGCCGGGAAAATTCTAACAAAGTAAATGCCCGAGAATTGCTGTTTTTATAGGGTTGCCTCACTAATCGCAGGATCAATCTTGTTCCTTTCATGTTGGCCCATATGTCTGCCATCCTTAAAAACGGAGGAACCATCTCTTTCGGTGGTTTGATTACCTCCATTGCTAGAGCGTTGAATCTACACGCTGAGTTATCCACCTTAGAACCACTCCCTCACCACACCATTAACTTGAAGTTTTTGAAAGATATGAAATTATGCAAGGTGCGGCGAGAATGTGGTTTCTACCTCATGATACATGGTGCAGCCGTACCCAGTGTTGTCCTACCTTGCTCTCAGCGTACAGATGTGCGACATGCGAGGAGCTGGACACACGATCTTGATGCTCCACCCTTTACCAGTCCTTTGCCACCTAACATTCCTATGGACGATGGGCAAGGGACCGATGATGAGTATGATCGACGCGATCATTCACCTGCTCATGATATTCCTGCTGCATCACCTTCTCATGTGCATACAGGTGTCATTAATGCAACATTATATGGACAGGTAATGTTCTCTCTATATAACATTATCATTTTCTTATTTCATTGTAATCTTTATCATTATGTTGGTACATATGTTTTAATAAACTATGAATACTTGACATGTTGCTTAAGTGATACGTTTTATTCTTTTTATATTGTTCTAAGTTGTATACTTTAAAACATCATAAAGCACCTCTAAATATTATAGCATTTTTATTAATTTAGGATGGAAGGACTTTGTATACTTCGAAACCAACATATGGAGATGGAAAGGAACCAGGTAATGAGAAATGTTATGTTGTGGGAATGTCAGGAAGTTATCCCAAACCGGGTTCAATCAAGATAAAAGATGGAGAAATTGTGACAGTAGAAACAAGATATAAAAGTGGCTTTCTTACTGGAGCTATGGGACATATGTATATCTATTTGGCTGATCGATTACCATAAATTATATATACACCTCAGGCAGAATTTTTTTTATATTGTATATGATATCAAGTGACTATGATATTAAAATAAATATTTTTTTAATACAAACAAAATTATTAATTGAAAAACTTATTCAAAAAATCTTTCCCCCACTAATCAAATATAATGTTATGGAAGAATGAAGCTACTAGATAACAGTTAATTATATTAGTTTGTTATAACTACTATACTATAATATAGTTTTCCAATACCACTCGCTTACATCCAACAATATATATAAACTCGTTTTTAAATACATCCGCTTACGACCAACATTAATCTATCTAAATCATTCTTATAAAAACAAAACTTTTAAACAAGAAATATTATTTTTATAAATTTATTTCAAACTTTATATTTTATTGAATGTGAGACTTCAGTTTATCAATAGCAAGTTAAGTTAATGACATACGGCCGACCTTCTAAATTTAAGCAAGAGTTTGTATGTCGACTAGACCACGTAATTTCCACTTTACCAATATATTTATAAGCAGAAACCACTGCTTTATTACAAACTAATTATTTGACTGATATAAATTATAAAATAATTTAATTCATAAATTTAATAATTAGTTTATGATACTTAGACTCAGAGAATACTTTATAGATGAGTTACTCTATTTAATAACTCATTATAAACAATGATTTTATTAAATTTAACCATTAAATAAGTAACTCTTATTGAGTAGATCAATTATATTCAATATGTAGGCCGTTGTTGATCTCTCTCTCTCTCTCTCTCTCTCTCTCTCTCTCTCTCTCTCTCTCTCTCTCTCTCTCTCTATCTCTCTCTCTCTCTTCCAGGTTACTCCTACCGTATCTCATATTGAAACATTGAGGACAATGTTCGATTTAAGTGTGGGAGGAGATTTTATCGCTTTTCATCTTTCCTTTATTTTTATTGCTTTTTATCGCTTTCCTTTACTTTTATCGCTTTTTACCGTTTTCCTTTAATTTTAGTATGTTTTATGTTTTAGTTGCTTGTTTTCCCCTTTCAATAAAATAACATGTGTCTGACGAGTCATCTGTGTAGTGTATCCTTATTTCCCCCATTTCTTTAACCTTACCAAAATAATTTAGCCAAGAAAATAGTACATCTTGAACATTTAGGCTATAAGACAGGTTTATAACAGGATGTAAAAGACTTGGGAAAAACTTTTTCTAAAAATCGGTATTGTCTTAACACCTTAGGCTTCATGATTATAAGAGTCGATCCCGATACCCCATATGTTGTAGCCCCAGCTTTTGTTCCAAATAAGCCCTTAAGTAGTTTATCCTAGCAGTCAGCTCCGACTTAAGCATGCTCTACGTAGGGGGCCGATGAAAATAAGTGAATGATCACAAAAATTCCTGCTTTGTTCTCAAATCGCATGAAAATACGGGCTAGGTGACTCTCACACGGTCATTTAACCCAGCAAAATAAAGACATATGTGGAACATGCAGATGAAAAATAAAAAAATAATAAGCCTATTTGTTTATTGGTTCAGAGGTATCTGGTGCTAAACTTGGTAGGGTAGATTACGATCCAATCCCCCACAACTACAAATTGGGTTAAATAAAGGGGTTACAGCAACTTATGTACCGGAGCCCCATGCTTAGAAAAATAAAAAAATAAGCCTATTTGCTTGTTGGTTCAGAGGTATCTGGTGCTGAACTTGGTAGGGTGGATTACGATCCAATCCCCCACAACTGCAAATTGGGATGAATAAAAGGGTTACACCAACTTATGTACCAGAGCCCCATGCTTAAGATCAAAATCACTAACCGGTCACTTTATTATGAGTATGTATGGATAACGGGCTTAATGTGATTGCACCTGAATGAAAAGGACTTTAAGAAAACAAAAAGAAGGCTTAGGTATGGTGGGGTAATGTGGATTGATTTGTATAGGAACGAAGCCTACGATCGCAATTGCGGGAAGTGTCACTACAATACCCTTAGTTCGATTCGTTAGTACCTATCGATACATTCCTTGAATGAACTCGTAAGTCTTTTTGCCTCGAATTAGATCTAGTTGATACAGATTTTCTTGCATAAACTATAAAGAGTTTTGCTTGAGGACAAGCAAAGGTTTAAGTGTGGGAGAATTTGATCACACTGAATTACACCGTGTTTTTGACTCGAATTTCACATGTTTATTAGGACTTTTTATCATTTTGTTTGTATTATGCTCTCTTTTCTCTTTTTTTCAGATATTTAGCACTTTCGGACTCTTTTGGAAGAAACGAAGCAAAAAGACCTAAAATTAGGGTTTTTCAGCAAAATTACACACATGGTGTTGCACATGGCTGCCGCCATAGGAGAAGCCATGAGTCATCAGCCCTCAACTAGGAGGTAACCTCCATATTCCTATGATCCACCCCATTTACACACATGGCGGGCGCCATGAAGGGATGGCGGGCGCCACCTTTGGAAGTCACGTTCCCACTAAGGGGAAGTTGGAGGGCACCATGGTCTTTGCAAACTGCTGAAATCCTCTATAAATAGTTTGTTCCATTTCGTTTTCTAATCATCCAACTTAGTTTTACAACACTAAGCATATATTTATCATTTGTAATAGTGGTAATCTGTCACATCGGGGGGTTATCGCACCTTAGTGAGATTGAGTTGGGTCACTTCGAGTTGTTGTCGTCTTTAGCTTCAGGAGTCGGAGGTTTATTCTTGTACCAGATTTAAAGCCCTCCATTTGGAGCAGGTTCTTATTTATCGCTTTATTTATTTATTTCCCGCATCGCTTTTATTTTATTTACTTTCTGTCTACGCTTTTATTTTATTTATTTTCCGCACTCGCTTTACTTTATTTATTTTTCGCACTCGCTTTACTTTATTTATTTTCCGCACTCGCTTTACTTTATTTATTTTCCGCACTCGCTTTACTTTATTTATTTTCCGCACTCGCTTTACTTTATTTATTTTACGTACTTTACTCGCTCTCCATGCCTCACATTCTAAAACAAACTTTTCATCATGATTAACGTCGTTGTGATTGTTTGTGTTACCATGTCTGGCTAAATCTTCTAAAGGTTAGAATGTAAGGATCGCGGTTAAAGTAATGTTTCACATATTGAATCTGTAGAAATACTTTAAAGGTTGTTTTGATTTTTAACTTGAGTTTTCTAAAACAAACTTGGTTAGTTTTAATTATTCGGGGAGTGCGAAAGTACCCTGGCTTAGTAACTGAGAATTTTTATCACTTTAAGGAAACATAACTCTCTCGCACCTTTTAGAATATATACTTATAGTTTTCTACACAATTATTTTTAATTACCTCATTAGCCCTAAACACTTTTAATTCATACTATCACCCCAAACTAACTTTTTAAAAATTGTGATAATGTTTTTTTTAAGATGTGATAATGTTTTTATACAAAAATAGGTGAGATAATGTTATTAATCCAAAAATAGGTATGTACAATACCATATATTTGCATACATTTTTCTGAACAGTTAACAATCGTGTAAAATAGGAGATATTACACTATACCATCTATAAATAGTTATATAATTGCCTGAAATGTACTTCATATAAACTAAAAAACCTCAAACTCAATACATATTAGTATTCAACTTTAATATTGATCAACTGGCGCCAAGTCATGCTAGATTAAGCATATTATTGAGAATTTCTATATTATAAAAGCATCAAAATCAACCTTCATATGCACAAAACTTCATCACCATAACCAATCAAACATCTCTACCATGAGGTTTATATGTCAAAGGGCGATATCTTTATCATTAGTGTTGGTGTTTCTATCAACCTCATCATGTGCAATTTATTCAGGGGATGAATTTGAAAATAAAAATATAAAATCAGCTACTTTTGTTTCTGAAATGTTTGAAATAGGTCCTGGAAAAGTTGCAGCTAAAACTTTTTTTGATGTTGAATTTCCAAAGGGCCATGTTGGAGTAAAGAGCTTTGATGCTGAATTAGTTGATGAAGAAGGAAATTCTGTCCCATTATATGAAGCATACCTACATCATTGGTTTGCGATTAAATATCATGCAAAAGATTGGAATATGTTAAAAATAATTCCTAAAAATCCCTTAGAAGGTGCTATTTATATTAGAAATGAAGGAACATGTAATAGTTACATTCTTCCTGCTTATTGGGGTTTGGGAGGTGAATCAAGAGGAACAAAATCGAATATACCAAATCCTTATGCTGTAGAACAAGGAAATCCTTCATATGTTCCAATTGGATATGAAGAAAAGTGGCTTCTCAATCTCATGGTTATTGACACACGTGGCACAAAACATAGAAAACATTGCACAGAATGTAGGTGTAACCGTTTTAATTTGCCAAAGAATTTTTATAATGTCACACTTGGCATCAATGGAAAACCGTTGAGCTCAAATTATAAAGGAGGAATTTTTTGTTGCCAAGATAATTTACAATGCAAATTGAAAAAGGATTTTGAGGCACCTACAAGAAAGCTTGCCCTAAGATACAAAATAACATGGGTTGAATGGAACCAACAACAAATTCCTGTTAGATTCTATATACTTGATTCAACCGACCGAGTTAGAACAAATGGTTCCCAAATAATTCATGATTGCCAGGTAAATAATTGTTTGTTATTTTATTTTTCATACTTTTGTCAGGTTTTCATTTGTAGTTTCATTATAGATTTTATATTTAAAAAAAAAACTCATACATCAAACAGAAAAACACTTTATAAATATATATTTTTATTTTCTAATAAATTATAAAAATAATATTTATATATCAGTATTAACTATTTTCATTCAATTGGATTACAGTCAGAGTTTACAATTCCGTCAAATAATGGTAAAAAACACTCCCCTCCTCATATTGAGAAAGCAAATATTCCAATTGAAAGAGGTGGTTATCTTATATATGGAACTTCTCATATGCATACAGGTGTCATTAATGCAACATTATATGGACAGGTAATGTTCTCTCTATATAATATTATCATTTTCTTATTTCATTGTAATCTTTATGATTATGTTGGTACATATGTTTTAATAAACTATGAATACTTGACATGTTGCTTAAGTGATACGTTTTATTCTTTTTATATTGTTCGAAGTTGTATACTTTAAAACATCATAAAGCACCTCTAAATATTATAGCATTTTTATTAATTTAGGATGGAAGGACTTTGTATACTTCGAAACCAACATATGGAGATGGAAAGGAACCAGGTAATGAGAAAGGTTATGTTGTGGGAATGTCAGGAAGTTATCCCAAACCGGGTTCAATCAAGATAAAAGATGGAGAAATTGTGACAGTAGAAACAAGATATAAAAGTGGCTTTCTTACTGGAGCTATGGGACATATGTATATCTATTTGGCTGATCGATTACCATAAATTATATATACACCTCAGGCAGATTTTTTTTTATATTGTATATGATATCAAGTGACTATGATATTAAAATAAATATTTTTTTAATACAAACAAAATTATTAATTGAAAAACTTATTCAAAAAATCTTTCCCCCACTAATCAAATATAATGTTATGGAAGAATGAAGCTACTAGATAACAGTTAATTATATTAGTTTGTTATAACTACTATACTATAATATAGTTTTCCAATACCACCCGCTTACATCCAACAATATATATAAACTCGTTTTTAAATACATCCGCTTACGACCAACATTAATCTATCTAAATCATTCTTATAAAAACAAAACTTTTAAACAAGAAATATTATTTTTATAAATTTATTTCAAACTTTATATTTTATTGAATGTGAGACTTCAGTTTATCAATAGCAAGTTAAGTTAATGACATACGGCCGACCTTCTAAATTTAAGCAAGAGTTTGTATGTCGACTAGACCACGTAATTTCCACTTTACCAATATATTTATAAGCAGAAACCACTGCTTTATTACAAACTAATTATTTGACTGATATAAATTATAAAATAATTTAATTCATAAATTTAATAATTAGTTTATGATAATTAGACTCAGAGAATACTTTATAGATGAGTTACTCTGTTTAATAACTCATTATAAACAATGATTTTATTAAATTTAACCATTAAATAAGTAACGCTTATTGACTAGATCAACTATATTCAATATGTAGGCCGTTGTTGATCTCTCTCTCTTTCTCTCTCTCTCTCTCTCTCTCTCTCTCTCTCTCTCTTCTCTCTCTCTCTCTCTCTCTCTCTCTCTCTTCCAGGTTACTCCTACCCTATCTCATATTGAAACATTGAGGACAATGTTCGATTTAAGTGTGGGAGGAGATTTTATCGCTTTTCATCTTTCCTTTATTTTTATTGCTTTTTATTGCTTTCCTTTACTTTTATCGCTTTTTACCGTTTTTCTTTAATTTTAGTATGTTCTATGTTTTAGTTACTTGTTTTCCCCTTTCAATAAAATAACATGTGTCTGACGAGTCATCTGTGTAGTGTATCCTTATTTCCCCCATTTCTTTAACCTTACCAAAAAAATTTATCCAAGAAAATAGTACATCTTGAACATTCAGGCTATAAGACAGGTTTATAACAGGATGTAAAAGACTTGGGAAAAACTTTTTCTAAAAATCGGTATTGTCTTAACACCTTAGGCTTCATGATTATAAGAGTCGATCCCGATACCCCATATGTTGTAGCCCCAGTTTTTGTTCCAAATAAGCCATTGAGTAGTTTATCCTAGCAGTCAGCTCCGGCTTAATCATGCTCTACGTAGGGGACCGATGAAAATAAGTGAATGATCACAAAAATTCCTGCTTTGTTCTCAAATCGCATGAAAATTCGGGCTAGGTGACTCTCACACGGTCATTTAACCCAGCAAAATAAAGACATATATGGAACATGCAGATGAAAAATAAAAAAATAATAAGCCTATTTGTTTGTTGGTTCAGAGGTATCTGGTGCTGAACTTGGTAGCGTGGATTACGATCCAATCCCCAACAACTACAAATTGGGTTAAATAAAGGGGTTACACCAACTTATGTACCGGAGCCCCATGCTTAGAAAAATAAAAAAATAAGCCTATTTGCTTGTTGGTTCAGAGGTATCTGGTGTGGAACTTGGTAGGGTGGATTACGATCCAATCCCCCACAACTGCAAATTGGGTTGAATAAAAGGGTTACACCAACTTATGTACCAGAGCCCCATGCTTAAGATCATAATCACTAACCGGTCACTTTATTATGAGTATGTATGGATAACGGGCTTAATGTGATTGCACCTGAATGAAAAGGACTTTAAGAAAACAAAAAGAAGGCTTAGGTATGGTGGGGTAATGTGGATTGATTTGTATAGGAACGAAGCCTACGACCGCAATTGCAGGAAGTGTCACTACAATACCTTTAGTTCGATTCGTTAGTACCTATCGATACATTCCTTGAATGAACTCGTAAATCATTTTTCCTCGAATTAACTCTAGTTGATACTGATTTTCTTGCATAAACTATAAAGAGTTTTGCTTGAGGACAAGCAAAGGTTTACGTGTGGGAGAATTTGATCACACTGAATTACACCGTGTTTTTGACTCGAATTTCACATGTTTATTAGGACTTTTTATCATTTTGTTTGTATTATGCTCTCTTTTCTCTTTTTTTCAGATATTTAGCACTTTCAGACTCTTTTGGAAGAAACGAAGCAAAAAGACCTAAAATTAGGGTTTTTCAGCAAAATTACACACATGGTGTTGCACATGGCGGCCGCTATAGGAGAAGCCATGAGTCATCAGCCCTCAACTAGGAGGTAACCGCCATGTTCCTATGATCCACCCCATTTACACACATGGCGGGCGCCATGAAAGGATGGCGGGCGCCACCTTTGGAAGTCACGTTCCCACTAAGGGGAAGTTGGAGGGCACCATGGTCTTTGCAAACTGCTGAAATCCTCTATAAATAGTTTGTTCTATTTCGTTTTCTAATCATCCAACTTAGTTTTACAACACTAAGCATATATTTATCATTTGTAATAGTGGTAATCTGTGACATCGGGGGGGGGGGGGGGGGTTATCGCACCTTAGTGAGATTGAGTTGGGTCACTTCGAGTTGTTGTCGTCTTTAGCTTCAGGAGTCGGAGGTTTATTCTTGTACCAGATTTAAAGCCCTCCATTTGGAGCAGGTTCTTATTTATCGCTTTATTTATTTATTTCCCGCATCGCTTTTATTTTATTTACTTTCTGCCTACGCTTTTATTTTATTTATTTTCCGCACTCGCTTTACTTTATTTATTTTTCGCACTCGCTTTACTTTATTTATTTTCCACACTCGCTTTACTTTATTTATTTTCCGCACTCGCTTTACTTTATTTATTTTCCGCACTCGCTTTACTTTATTTATTTTGCGTACTTTACTCGCTCTCCATGCCTCACATTCTAAAACAAACTTTTCATCATGATTAACGTCGTTGTGATTGTTTGTGTTACCATGTCTGGCTAAATCTTCTAAAGGTTAGAATGTAAGGATCGCGGTTAAAGTAATGTTTCACATATTGAATCTGTAGAAATACTTTAAAGGTTGTTTTGATTTTTAACTTGAGTTTTCTAAAACCAACTTGGTTAGTTTTAATTATTCGGAGAGTGCGAAAGTACCCTGGCTTAGTAACTGGGAATTTTTATCACTTTAAGGAAACATAACTCTCTCTCACCTTTTAGAATATATACTTATAGTTTTCTACACAATTATTTTTAATTACCTCATTAGCCCTAAACACTTTTAATTCATACTATCACCCCAAACTAACTTTTTAAAAATTGTGATAATGTTTTTTTAAGATGTGATAATGTTTTTATACAAAAATAGGTGAGATAATGTTATTAATCCAAAAATAGGTATGTACAATACCATATATTTGCATACATTTTTCTAAACAGTTAACAATCGTGTAAAATAGGAGATATTACACTATACCATCTATAAATAGTTATATAATTGTCTGAAATGTACTTCATATAAACTAAAAAACCTCAAACTCAATACATATTAGTATTCAACTTTAATATTGATCAACTGGCGCCAAGTCATGCTAGATTAAGCATATTATTGAGAATTCCTATATTATAAAAGCATCAAAATCAACCTTCATATGCACAAAACTTCATCACCATAACCAATCAAACATCTCTACCATGAGGTTTATATGTCAAAGGGCGATATCTTTATCATTAGTGTTGGTGTTTCTATCAACCTCATCATGTGCAATTTATTCAGGGGATGAATTTGAAAATAAAAATATAAAATCAGCTACTTTTGTTTCTAAAATGTTTGAAATAGGTCCTGGAAAAGTTGCAGCTAAAACTTTTTTTGATGTTGAATTTCCAAAGGGCCATGTTGGAGTAAAGAGCTTTGATGCTGAATTAGTTGATGAAGAAGGAAATTCTGTCCCATTATATGAAGCATACCTACATCATTGGTTTGCGATTAAATATCATGCAAAAGATTGGAATATGTTAAAAATAATTCCTAAAAATCCCTTAGAAGGTGCTATTTATATTAGAAATGAAGGAACATGTAATAGTTACATTCTTCCTGCTTATTGGGGTTTGGGAGGTGAATCAAGAGGAACAAAATCGAATATACCAAATCCTTATGCTGTAGAACAAGGAAATCCTTCATATGTTCCAATTGGATATGAAGAAAAGTGGCTTCTCAATCTCATGGTTATTGACACACGTGGCACAAAACATAGAAAACATTGCACAGAATGTAGGTGTAACCGTTTTAATTTGCCAAAGAATTTTTATAATGTCACACTTGGCATCGATGGAAAACCGTTGAGCTCAAATTATAAAGGAGGAATTTTTTGTTGCCAAGATAATTTACAATGCAAATTGAAAAAGGATTTTGAGGCACCTACAAGAAAGCTTGCCCTAAGATACAAAATAACATGGGTTGAATGGAACCAACAACAAATTCCTGTTAGATTCTATATACTTGATTCAACCGACCGAGTTAGAACAAATGGTTCCCAAATAATTCATGATTGCCAGGTAAATAATTGTTTGTTATTTTATTTTTCATACTTTTGTCAGGTCTTCATTTGTAGTTTCATTATAGATTTTATATTTAAAAAAAAACTCATACATCAAACAGAAAAACACTTTATAAATATATATTTTTATTTTCTAATAAATTATAAAAATAATATTTATATATCAGTATTAACTATTTTCACTCAATTGGATTACAGTCAGAGTTTACAATTCCGTCAAATAATGGTAAAAAACACTCCCCTCCTCATATTGAGAAAGCAAATATTCCAATTGAAAGAGGTGGTTATCTTATATATGGAACTTCTCATATGCATACAGGTGTCATTAATGCAACATTATATGGACAGGTAATGTTCTCTCTATATAATATTATCATTTTCTTATTTCATTGTAATCTTTATGATTATGTTGGTACATATGTTTTAATAAACTATGAATACTTGACATGTTGCTTAAGTGATACGTTTTATTCTTTTTATATTGTTCGAAGTTGTATACTTTAAAACATCATAAAGCACCTCTAAATATTATAGCATTTTTATTAATTTAGGATGGAAGGACTTTGTATACTTCGAAACCAACATATGGAGATGGAAAGGAACCAGGTAATGAGAAAGGTTATGTTGTGGGAATGTCAGGAAGTTATCCCAAACCGGGTTCAATCAAGATAAAAGATGGAGAAATTGTGACAGTAGAAACAAGATATAAAAGTGGCTTTCTTACTGGAGCTATGGGACATATGTATATCTATTTGGCTGATCGATTACCATAAATTATATATACACCTCAGGCAGATTTTTTTTTATATTGTATATGATATCAAGTGACTATGATATTAAAATAAATATTTTTTTAATACAAACAAAATTATTAATTGAAAAACTTATTCAAAAAATCTTTCCCCCACTAATCAAATATAATGTTATGGAAGAATGAAGCTACTAGATAACAGTTAATTATATTAGTTTGTTATAACTACTATACTATAATATAGTTTTCCAATACCACCCGCTTACATCCAACAATATATATAAACTCGTTTTTAAATACATCCGCTTACGACCAACATTAATCTATCTAAATCATTCTTATAAAAACAAAACTTTTAAACAAGAAATATTATTTTTATAAATTTATTTCAAACTTTATATTTTATTGAATGTGAGACTTCAGTTTATCAATAGCAAGTTAAGTTAATGACATACGGCCGACCTTCTAAATTTAAGCAAGAGTTTGTATGTCGACTAGACCACGTAATTTCCACTTTACCAATATATTTATAAGAAGAAACCACTGCTTTATTACAAACTAATTATTTGACTGATATAAATTATAAAATAATTTAATTCATAAATTTAATAATTAGTTTATGATACTTAGACTCAGAGAATACTTTATAGATGAGTTACTCTGTTTAATAACTCATTATAAACAATGATTTTATTAAATTTAACCATTAAATAAGTAACTCTTATTGAGTAGATCAATTATATTCAATATGTAGGTCATTGTTGATCTCTCTCTCTCTCTCTCTCTCTCTCTCTCTCTCTCTCTCTCTCTCTCTCTCTCTCTCTCTCTCTCTCTCTCTCTCTCTTCCAGGTTACTCCTACCCTATCTCATATTGAAACATTGAGGACAATGTTCGATTTAAGTGTGGGAGGAGATTTTATCGCTTTTCATCTTTCCTTTATATTTATTGCTTTTTATCGTTTTCCTTTACTTTTATCACTTTTTACCATTTTCCTTTAATTTTAGTATGTTTTATGTTTTAGTTGCTTGTGTTCCCCTTTCAATAAAATAACATGTGTCTGACGAGTCATCTGTGTAGTGTATCCTTATTTCCCCCATTTCTTTAACTTTACCAAAACAATTTAGCCAAGAAAATAGTACATCTTGAAAATTCAGGCTATAAGACAGGTGTATAACAGGATGTAAAAGACTTGGGAAAAACTTTTTCTAAAAATCGGTATTATCTTAACACCTTAGGCTTCATGATTATAAGAGTCGATCCCGATACCCCATATGTTGTAGCCCCAGCTTTTGTTCCAAATAAGCCCTTAAGTAGTTTATCCTAGCAGTCAGCTCCGACTTAAGCATGCTCTACGTAGGGGACCGATGAAAATAAGTGAATGATCACAAAAATTCCTGCTTTGTTCTCAAATCGCATGAAAATTCGGGCTAGGTGACTCTCACACGGTCATTTAACCCAGCAAAATAAAGACATATGTGGAACATGCAGATGAAAAATAAAAAAATAATAAGCCTATTTGTTTGTTGGTTCAGAGGTATTTGGTGTTGAACTTGGTAGGGTGGATTACGATCCAATCCCCCACAACTGCAAATTGGGTTAAATAAAGGGGTTACACCAACTTATGTACCGGAGCCCCATGCTTAGAAAAATAAAAAAATAAGCCTATTTGCTTGTTGGTTCAGAGGTATCTGGTGCTGAACTTGGTAGGTTGGAATACGATCCAATCCCCCACAACTGCAAATTGGGTTGAATAAAAGGGTTACACCAACTTATGTACCAGAGCCCCATGCTTAAGATCATAATCACTAACCGGTCACTTTATTACGAGTATGTACGGATAACGGGCTTAATGTGATTGCACCTGAATGAAAAGGACTTTAAGAAAACAAAAAGAAGGCTTAGGTATGGTGGGGTAATGCGGATTGATTTGTATAGGAACGAAGCCTACGACCGAAATTGCGGGAAGTGTCACTACAATACCCTTAGTTCGATTCGTTAGTACCTATCGATACATTCCTTGAATGAACTCGTAAGTCTTTTTGCCTCGAATTAACTCTAGTTGATACTGATTTTCTTGCATAAACTATAAAGAGTTTTGCTTGAGGACAAGCAAAGGTTTAAGTGTGGGAGAATTTGATCACACTGAATTACACCGTGTTTTTGACTCGGATTTCACATGTTTATTAGGACTTTTTATCATTTTGTTTGTATTATGCTCTCTTTTCTCTCTTTTTTTCAGATATTTAGCACTTTCGGACTCTTTTGGAAGAAATGAAGCAAAAAGACCTAAAATTAGGCTTTTTCAGCAAAATTACACACATGGTGTTGCACATGGCGGCCGCTATAGGAGAAGCCATGAGTCATCGGCCCTAAACTAGGAGGTAACCGCCATGTTCCCATGATCCACCCCATTTACACACATGGCGGGCGCCATGAAGGGATGGCGGGCGCCACCTTTGGAAGTCACATTCCCACTAAGGGGAAGTTGGAGGGCACCATGGTCTTTGCAAACTACTGAAATCCTCTATAAATAGTTTGTTCCATTTCGTTTTCTAATCATCCAACTTAGTTTTACAACACTAAGCATATATTTATCATTTGTAATAGTGGTAATCTGTCACATCGGGAGGTTATCGCACCTTAGTGAGATTGAGTTGGGTCACTTCGAGTTGCTGTCGTCTTTAGCTTCAGGAGTCGGAGGTTTATTCTTGTACCAGATTTAAAGCCCTCCATTTGGAGCAGGTTCTTATTTATCGCTTTATTTATTTATTTCCCACATCGCTTTTATTTTATTTACTTTCTGTCTACGCTTTTATTTTATTTATTTTCCGCACTCGCTTTACTTTATTTATTTTCCGCACTCGCTTTACTTTATTTATTTTCCGCACTCGCTTTACTTTATTTATTTTGCGTACTTTACTCGCTCTCCATGCCTCACATTCTAAAACAAACTTTTCATCATGATTAACGTCGTTGTGATTGTTTGTGTTACCATGTCTGGCTAAATCTTCTAAAGGTTAGAATGTAAGGATCGCGGTTAAAGTAATGTTTCACATATTGAATCTGTAGAAATACTTTAAAGGTTGTTTTGATTTTTAACTTGAGTTTTCTAAAACCAACTTGGTTAGTTTTAATTATTCGGGGAGTGCGAAAGTACCCTGGCTTAGTAACTGGGAATTTTTATCACTTTAAGGAAACATAACTCTCTCTCACCTTTTAGAATATATACTTATAGTTTTCTACACAATTATTTTTAATTACCTCATTAGCCCTAAACACTTTTAATTCATACTATCACCCCAAACTAACTTTTTAAAAATTGTGATAATGTTTTTTTAAGATGTGATAATGTTTTTATACAAAAATAGGTGAGATAATGTTATTAATCCAAAAATAGGTATGTACAATACCATATATTTGCATACATTTTTCTGAACAGTTAACAATCGTGTAAAATAGGAGATATTACACTATACCATCTATAAATAGTTATATAATTGTCTGAAATGTACTTCATATAAACTAAAAAACCTCAAACTCAATACATATTAGTATTCAACTTTAATATTGATCAACTGGCGCCAAGTCATGCTAGATTAAGCATATTATTGAGAATTTCTATATTATAAAAGCATCAAAATCAACCTTCATATGCACAAAACTTCATCACCATAACCAATCAAACATCTCTACCATGAGGTTTATATGTCAAAGGGCGATATCTTTATCATTAGTGTTGGTGTTTCTATCAACCTCATCATGTGCAATTTATTCAGGGGATGAATTTGAAAATAAAAATATAAAATCAGCTACTTTTGTTTCTGAAATGTTTGAAATAGGTCCTGGAAAAGTTGCAGCTAAAACTTTTTTTGATGTTGAATTTCCAAAGGGCCATGTTGGAGTAAAGAGCTTTGATGCTGAATTAGTTGATGAAGAAGGAAATTCTGTCCCATTATATGAAGCATACCTACATCATTGGTTTGCGATTAAATATCATGCAAAAGATTGGAATATGTTAAAAATAATTCCTAAAAATCCCTTAGAAGGTGCTATTTATATTAGAAATGAAGGAACATGTAATAGTTACATTCTTCCTGCTTATTGGGGTTTGGGAGGTGAATCAAGAGGAACAAAATCGAATATACCAAATCCTTATGCTGTAGAACAAGGAAATCCTTCATATGTTCCAATTGGATATGAAGAAAAGTGGCTTCTTAATCTCATGGTTATTGACACACGTGGCACAAAACATAGAAAACATTGCACAGAATGTAGGTGTAACCGTTTTAATTTGCCAAAGAATTTTTATAATGTCACACTTGGCATCGATGGAAAACCGTTGAGCTCAAATTATAAAGGAGGAATTTTTTGTTGCCAAGATAATTTACAATGCAAATTGAAAAAGGATTTTGAGGCACCTACAAGAAAGCTTGCCCTAAGATACAAAATAACATGGGTTGAATGGAACCAACAACAAATTCCTGTTAGATTCTATATACTTGATTCAACCGACCGAGTTAGAACAAATGGTTCCCAAATAATTCATGATTGCCAGGTAAATAATTGTTTGTTATTTTATTTTTCATACTTTTGTCAGGTCTTCATTTGTAGTTTCATTATAGATTTTATATTTAAAAAAAAACTCATACATCAAACAGAAAAACACTTTATAAATATATATTTTTATTTTCTAATAAATTATAAAAATAATATTTATATATCAGTATTAACTATTTTCATTCAATTGGATTACAGTCAGAGTTTACAATTCCGTCAAATAATGGTAAAAAACACTCCCCTCCTCATATTGAGAAAGCAAATATTCCAATTGAAAGAGGTGGTTATCTTATATATGGAACTTCTCATATGCATACAGGTGTCATTAATGCAACATTATATGGACAGGTAATGTTCTCTCTATATAATATTATCATTTTCTTATTTCATTGTAATCTTTATGATTATGTTGGTACATATGTTTTAATAAACTATGAATACTTGACATGTTGCTTAAGTGATACGTTTTATTCTTTTTATATTGTTCGAAGTTGTATACTTTAAAACATCATAAAGCACCTCTAAATATTATAGCATTTTTATTAATTTAGGATGGAAGGACTTTGTATACTTCGAAACCAACATATGGAGATGGAAAGGAACCAGGTAATGAGAAAGGTTATGTTGTGGGAATGTCAGGAAGTTATCCCAAACCGGGTTCAATCAAGATAAAAGATGGAGAAATTGTGACAGTAGAAACAAGATATAAAAGTGGCTTTCTTACTGGAGCTATGGGACATATGTATATCTATTTGGCTGATCGATTACCATAAATTATATATACACCTCAGGCAGATTTTTTTTTATATTGTATATGATATCAAGTGACTATGATATTAAAATAAATATTTTTTTAATACAAACAAAATTATTAATTGAAAAACTTATTCAAAAAATCTTTCCCCCACTAATCAAATATAATGTTATGGAAGAATGAAGCTACTAGATAACAGTTAATTATATTAGTTTGTTATAACTACTATACTATAATATAGTTTTCCAATACCACCCGCTTACATCCAACAATATATATAAACTCGTTTTTAAATACATCCGCTTACGACCAACATTAATCTATCTAAATCATTCTTATAAAAACAAAACTTTTAAACAAGAAATATTATTTTTATAAATTTATTTCAAACTTTATATTTTATTGAATGTGAGACTTCAGTTTATCAATAGCAAGTTAAGTTAATGACATACGGCCGACCTTCTAAATTTAAGCAAGAGTTTGTATGTCGACTAGACCACGTAATTTCCACTTTACCAATATATTTATAAGAAGAAACCACTGCTTTATTACAAACTAATTATTTGACTGATATAAATTATAAAATAATTTAATTCATAAATTTAATAATTAGTTTATGATACTTAGACTCAGAGAATACTTTATAGATGAGTTACTCTGTTTAATAACTCATTATAAACAATGATTTTATTAAATTTAACCATTAAATAAGTAACTCTTATTGAGTAGATCAATTATATTCAATATGTAGGTCATTGTTGATCTCTCTCTCTCTCTCTCTCTCTCTCTCTCTCTCTCTCTCTCTCTCTTCCAGGTTACTCCTACCCTATCTCATATTGAAACATTGAGGACAATGTTCGATTTAAGTGTGGGAGGAGATTTTATCGCTTTTCATCTTTCCTTTATATTTATTGCTTTTTATCGTTTTCCTTTACTTTTATCACTTTTTACCGTTTTCCTTTAATTTTAGTATGTTTTATGTTTTAGTTGCTTGTGTTCCCCTTTCAATAAAATAACATGTGTCTGACGAGTCATCTGTGTAGTGTATCCTTATTTCCCCCATTTCTTTAACTTTACCAAAACAATTTAGCCAAGAAAATAGTACATCTTGAAAATTCAGGCTATAAGACAGGTGTATAACAGGATGTAAAAGACTTGGGAAAAACTTTTTCTAAAAATCGGTATTATCTTAACACCTTAGGCTTCATGATTATAAGAGTCGATCCCGATACCCCATATGTTGTAGCCCCAGCTTTTGTTCCAAATAAGCCCTTAAGTAGTTTATCCTAGCAATCAGCTCCGACTTAAGCATGCTCTACGTAGGGGACCGATGAAAATAAGTGAATGATCACAAAAATTCCTGCTTTGTTCTCAAATCGCATGAAAATTCGGGCTAGGTGACTCTCACACGGTCATTTAACCCAGCAAAATAAAGACATATGTGGAACATGCAGATGAAAAATAAAAAAATAATAAGCCTATTTGTTTGTTGGTTCAGAGGTATCTGGTGTTGAACTTGGTAGGGTGGATTACGATCCAATCCCCCACAACTGCAAATTGGGTTAAATAAAGGGGTTACACCAACTTATGTACCGGAGCCCCATGCTTAGAAAAATAAAAAAATAAGCCTATTTGCTTGTTGGTTCAGAGGTATCTGGTGCTGAACTTGGTAGGTTGGATTACGATCCAATCCCCCACAACTGCAAATTGGGTTGAATAAAAGGGTTACACCAACTTATGTACCAGAGCCCCATGCTTAAGATCATAATCACTAACCGGTCACTTTATTACGAGTATGTACGGATAACGGGCTTAATGTGATTGCACCTGAATGAAAAGGACTTTAAGAAAACAAAAAGAAGGCTTAGGTATGGTGGGGTAATGCGGATTGATTTGTATAGGAACGAAGCCTACGACCGAAATTGCGGGAAGTGTCACTACAATACCCTTAGTTCGATTCGTTAGTACCTATCGATACATTCCTTGAATGAACTCGTAAGTCTTTTTGCCTCGAATTAACTCTAGTTGATACTGATTTTCTTGCATAAACTATAAAGAGTTTTGCTTGAGGACAAGCAAAGGTTTAAGTGTGGGAGAATTTGATCACACTGAATTACACCGTGTTTTTGACTCGGATTTCACATGTTTATTAGGACTTTTTATCATTTTGTTTGTATTATGCTCTCTTTTCTCTTTTTTTTCAGATATTTAGCACTTTCGGACTCTTTTGGAAGAAACGAAGCAAAAAGACCTAAAATTAGGCTTTTTCAGCAAAATTACATACATGGTGTTGCACATGGCGGCCGCTATAGGAGAAGCCATGAGTCATCGGCCCTAAACTAGGAGGTAACCGCCATGTTCCCATGATCCACCCCATTTACACACATGGCGGGCGCCATGAAGGGATGGCGGGCGCCACCTTTGGAAGTCACATTCCCACTAAGGGGAAGTTGGAGGGCACCATGGTCTTTGCAAACTACTGAAATCCTCTATAAATAGTTTGTTCCATTTCGTTTTCTAATCATCCAACTTAGTTTTACAACACTAAGCATATATTTATCATTTGTAATAGTGGTAATCTGTCACATCGGGAGGTTATCGCACCTTAGTGAGATTGAGTTGGGTCACTTCGAGTTGCTGTCGTCTTTAGCTTCAGGAGTCGGAGGTTTATTCTTGTACCAGATTTAAAGCCCTCCATTTGGAGCAGGTTCTTATTTATCGCTTTATTTATTTATTTCCCACATCGCTTTTATTTTATTTACTTTCTGTCTACGCTTTTATTTTATTTATTTTCCGCACTCGCTTTACTTTATTTATTTTCCGCACTCGCTTTACTTTATTTATTTTCCGCACTCGCTTTACTTTATTTATTTTGCGTACTTTACTCGCTCTCCATGCCTCACATTCTAAAACAAACTTTTCATCATGATTAACGTCGTTGTGATTGTTTGTGTTACCATGTCTGGCTAAATCTTCTAAAGGTTAGAATGTAAGGATCGCGGTTAAAGTAATGTTTGACATATTGAATCTGTAGAAATACTTTAAAGGTTGTTTTGATTTTTAACTTGAGTTTTCTAAAACCAACTTGGTTAGTTTTAATTATTCGGGGAGTGCGAAAGTACCCTGGCTTAGTAACTGGGAATTTTTATCACTTTAAGGAAACATAACTCTCTCTCACCTTTTAGAATATATACTTATAGTTTTCTACACAATTATTTTTAATTACCTCATTAGCCCTAAACACTTTTAATTCATACTATCACCCCAAACTAACTTTTTAAAAATTGTGATAATGTTTTTTTAAGATGTGATAATGTTTTTATACAAAAATAGGTGAGATAATGTTATTAATCCAAAAATAGGTATGTACAATACCATATATTTGCATACATTTTTCTGAACAGTTAACAATCGTGTAAAATAGGAGATATTACACTATACCATCTATAAATAGTTATATAATTGTCTGAAATGTACTTCATATAAACTAAAAAACCTCAAACTCAATACATATTAGTATTCAACTTTAATATTGATCAACTGGCGCCAAGTCATGCTAGATTAAGCATATTATTGAGAATTTCTATATTATAAAAGCATCAAAATCAACCTTCATATGCACAAAACTTCATCACCATAACCAATCAAACATCTCTACCATGAGGTTTATATGTCAAAGGGCGATATCTTTATCATTAGTGTTGGTGTTTCTATCAACCTCATCATGTGCAATTTATTCAGGGGATGAATTTGAAAATAAAAATATAAAATCAGCTACTTTTGTTTCTGAAATGTTTGAAATAGGTCCTGGAAAAGTTGCAGCTAAAACTTTTTTTGATGTTGAATTTCCAAAGGGCCATGTTGGAGTAAAGAGCTTTGATGCTGAATTAGTTGATGAAGAAGGAAATTCTGTCCCATTATATGAAGCATACCTACATCATTGGTTTGCGATTAAATATCATGCAAAAGATTGGAATATGTTAAAAATAATTCCTAAAAATCCCTTAGAAGGTGCTATTTATATTAGAAATGAAGGAACATGTAATAGTTACATTCTTCCTGCTTATTGGGGTTTGGGAGGTGAATCAAGAGGAACAAAATCGAATATACCAAATCCTTATGCTGTAGAACAAGGAAATCCTTCATATGTTCCAATTGGATATGAAGAAAAGTGGCTTCTCAATCTCATGGTTATTGACACACGTGGCACAAAACATAGAAAACATTGCACAGAATGTAGGTGTAACCGTTTTAATTTGCCAAAGAATTTTTATAATGTCACACTTGGCATCGATGGAAAACCGTTGAGCTCAAATTATAAAGGAGGAATTTTTTGTTGCCAAGATAATTTACAATGCAAATTGAAAAAGGATTTTGAGGCACCTACAAGAAAGCTTGCCCTAAGATACAAAATAACATGGGTTGAATGGAACCAACAACAAATTCCTGTTAGATTCTATATACTTGATTCAACCGACCGAGTTAGAACAAATGGTTCCCAAATAATTCATGATTGCCAGGTAAATAATTGTTTGTTATTTTATTTTTCATACTTTTGTCAGGTTTTCATTTGTAGTTTCATTATAGATTTTATATTTAAAAAAAACTCATACATCAAACAGAAAAACACTTTATAAATATATATTTTTATTTTCTAATAAATTATAAAAATAATATTTATATATCAGTATTAACTATTTTCATTCAATTGGATTACAGTCAGAGTTTACAATTCCGTCAAATAATGGTAAAAAACACTCCCCTCCTCATATTGAGAAAGCAAATATTCCAATTGAAAGAGGTGGTTATCTTATATATGGAACTTCTCATATGCATACAGGTGTCATTAATGCAACATTATATGGACAGGTAATGTTCTCTCTATATAATATTATCATTTTCTTATTTCATTGTAATCTTTATGATTATGTTGGTACATATGTTTTAATAAACTATGAATACTTGACATGTTGCTTAAGTGATACGTTTTATTCTTTTTATATTGTTCTAAGTTGTATACTTTAAAACATCATAAAGCACCTCTAAATATTATAGCATTTTTATTAATTTAGGATGGAAGGACTTTGTATACTTCGAAACCAACATATGGAGATGGAAAGGAACCAGGTAATGAGAAAGGTTATGTTGTGGGAATGTCAGGAAGTTATCCCAAACCGAGTTCAATCAAGATAAAAGATGGAGAAATTGTGACAGTAGAAACAAGATATAAAAGTGGCTTTCTTACTGGAGCTATGGGACATATGTATATCTATTTGGCTGATCGATTACCATAAATTATATATACAGCTCAGGCAGAATTTTTTTTATATTGTATATGATATCAAGTGACTATGATATTAAAATAAATATTTTTTTAATACAAACAAAATTATTAATTGAAAAACTTATTCAAAAAATCTTTCCCCCACTAATCAAATATAATGTTATGGAAGAATGAAGGTACTAGATAACAGTTAATTATATTAGTTTGTTATAACTACTATACTATAATATAGTTTTCCAATACCACCCGCTTACATCCAACAATATATATAAACTCGTTTTTAAATACATCCGCTTACGACCAACATTAATCTATCTAAATCATTCTTATAAAAACAAAACTTTTAAACAAGAAATATTATTTTTATAAATTTATTTCAAACTTTATATTTTATTGAATGTGAGACTTCAGTTTATCAATAGCAAGTTAAGTTAATGACATACGACCGACCTTCTAAATTTAACCAAGAGTTTGTATGTCGACTAGACCACGTAATTTCCACTTTACCAATATATTTATAAGAAGAAACCACTGCTTTATTACAAACTAATTATTTGACTCATATAAATTATAAAATAATTTAATTCATAAATTTAATAATTAGTTTATGATACTTATACTCAGAGAATACTTTATAGATGAGTTACTCTGTTTAATAACTCATTATAAACAATGATTTTATTAAATTTAACCATTAAATAAGTAACTCTTATTGAGTAGATCAACTATATTCAATATGTAGGTCGTTGTTGATCTCTCTCTCTCTCTCTCTCTCTCTCTCTCTCTCTCTCTCGCTCTCTCTCGCTCTCTCTCTCTCTCTCTCTCTCTCTCTCTCTCTCTCTCTCTCTCTCTCTCTCTCTCTCTCTCTCTCTCTCTCTCTCTCTCTCTCTCTCTCTCTCTCTCTCTCTCTCTCTCTCTCTCTCGCTCTCTCTCTCTCTCTTCCAGGTTACTCCTACCCTATCTCATATCGAAACATTGAGGACAATGTTCGATTTAAGTGTGGGAGGAGATTTTATCGCTTTTCATCTTTCCTTTATTTTTATTGCTTTTTATTGCTTTCATTTACTTTTATCGCTTTTTGCCGTTTTTCTTTAATTTTAGTATGTTTTATGTTTTAGTTTCTTGTTTTCCCCTTTCAATAAAATAACATGTGTCTGACGAGTCATCTGTGTAGTGTATCCTTATTTCCCCCATTTCTTTAACCTTACCAAAAAAATTTAGCCAAGAAAATAGTACATCTAGAACATTCAGGCTATAAGACAGGTTTATAACAGAATGTAAAAGACTTGGGAAAAACTTTTTCTAAAAATCGGTATTGTCTTAACACCTTAGGCTTCATGATTATAAGAGTCGATCACGATACCCCATATGTTGTAGCCCCAGTTTTTGTTCCAAATAAGCCCTTGAGTAGTTTATCCTAGCAGTCAGCTCCGGCTTAATCATGCTCTACGTAGGGGACCGATGAAAATAAGTGAATGATCACAAAAATTCCTGCTTTGTTCTCAAATCGCATGAAAATTCGGGCTAGGTGACTCTCACACGGTCATTTAACCCAGCAAAATAAAGACATATATGGAACATGCAGATGAAAAATAAAAAAATAATAAGCCTATTTGTTTGTTGGTTCAGAGGTATCTGGTGCTGAACTTGGTAGGGTGGATTACGATCCAATCCCCAACAACTGCAAATTGGGTTAAATAAAGGGGTTACACCAACTTATGTACCGGAGCCCCATGCTTAGAAAAATAAAAAAATAAGCCTATTTGCTTGTTGGTTCAGAGGTATCTGGTGTGGAAGTTGGTAGGGTGGATTACGATCCAATCCCCCACAACTGCAAATTGGGTTGAATAAAAGGGTTACACCAACTTATGTACCAGAGCCCCATGCTTAAGATCATAATCACTAACCGGTCACTTTATTATGAGTATGTACGGATAACGGGCTTAATGTGATTGCACCTGAATGAAAAGGACTTTAAGAAAACAAAAAGAAGGCTTAGGTATGGTGGGGTAATGTGGATTGATTTGTATAGGAACGAAGCCTACGACCGAAATTGCGGGAAGTGTCACTACAATACCCTTAGTTCGATTCGTTAGTACCTATCGATACATTCCTTGAATGAACTCGTAAGTCTTTTTGCCTCGAATTAACTCTAGTTGATACTGATTTTCTTGCATAAACTATAAAGAGTTTTGCTTGAGGACAAGCAAAGGTTTAAGTGTGGGAGAATTTGATCACACTGAATTACACCGTGTTTTTGACTCGGATTTCACATGTTTATTAGGACTTTTTATCATTTTGTTTGTATTATGCTCTCTTTTTCTTGTTTTCAGATATTTAGCACTTTCGGACTCTTTTGGAAGAAACGAAGCAAAAAGACTTAAAATTAGGGTTTTTCAGCGAAATTACACACATGGTGTTGCACATGGCGGCCGCTATAGGAGAAGCCATGAGTCATCAGCCCTCAACTAGGAGGTAACCGCCATGTTCCCATGATCCACCCCATTTACACACATGGCGGGCGCCATGAAGGGATGGCGGGCGTCACCTTTGGAAGTCACTTTCCCACTAAGGGGAAGTTGGAGGGCACCATGGTCTTTGCAAACTGTTGAAAACCTCTATAAATAGTTCGATCCATTTCGTTTTCTAATCATCCAACTTAGTTTTACAACACTAAGCATATATTTATCATTTGTAATAGTGGTAATCCGTCACATCGGGGGGTTATCGCACCTTAGTGAGATTGAGTTGGGTCACTTCGAGTTGCTGTCGTCTTTAGCTTCAGGAGTCGGAGGTTTATTCTTGTACCAGATTTAAAGCCCTCCATTTGGAGCAGGTTCTTATTTATCGCTTTATTTATTTATTTCCCGCATCGCTTTTATTTTATTTACTTTCTGTCTACGCTTTTATTTTATTTATTTTCCGCACTCGCTTTACTTTATTTATTTTCCGCACTCGCTTTACTTTATTTATTTTCCGCACTCACTTTAATTTATTTATTTTCCACACTCACTTTACTTTATTTATTTTACGTACTTTACTCGCTCTCCACGCCTCATATTCTAAAACAAACTTTTCATCATGATTAACATTGTTGTGTTTGTTTGTGTTACCATGTCTGGCTAAATCTTCTAAAGGTTAGAATGTAAGGATCGCGGTTAAAGTAATGTTTCACATATTGAATCTGTAGAATTACTTTAAAGGCTGTTTTGATTTTTAACTTGAGTTTTCTAAAACAAACTTGGTTAGTTTTAATTATTCGTGGAGTGCAAAAGCACCCTCGCTTAGTAACTAGGAATTTTTTATCACTTTAAGGAAAAACTATTTTTGAAACTGTTTTCGGACGCGTTGATAGATTTAAAATCAGGAAACTCCTTGGGTAAACTTTCCAAATCAAAATCACTTTTCAACTAAGTTTACGAGTCTCATTTCTTAAAAATAAGTTTACTACTTTAGCGTTCTGCACACCTTTTATAAGTGACAATAAGAGGCCTTAATTTAAGGGTAAACTCGATTCTGAATACACGAAAGCGACAATTCCCGTTAAATGGATTCTTTTCAAGAGTAGAAAATATTGCCTCATAAGTAGTTCTATTTAGACAATCGAAACATCACTTAACTAATGTGAATTACATTCAACCTGTCTTTACCTGCATTTATTATTTACCGTTGTTTTGCAAACCCAATATCTCTTTTATACCGTCTTAGATAAACACCGTAACGATAATAATCGATAGATTGACGATTGGTCTCTGTGGGATCGATATTCTTTTATATTACTTTGACGTAATTCGTGCACTTGCGAATCAACACGATCATTCGTTTCGACCATGTTTAGTGATGGTTCGACTAAAGTGTGATCTACAATAAAGTCTACCAATATATGGCCTTTCATAGCCCTCAAAGGCCTATATGTTAAAGAAAATTGTGTTAATGCTAGTGCCTGTTTCCCAATTCGACTATGTATAATGGGTTTAGACAACATATGTTTAATAACATCACAATGAGATGAAACATAAACATCAACTTGTTTTATATATTGCTTTAATTTCATACATGAGAAGTACAAGCATAGGCCAGTTTTTCAATCATATTGTACCTAGTTTCAGCATCTATCAAAATTCGACTGAGGTAATAGATGGGTCTTTCGACATCACTGTCATCCTCTTGAGCTAACATACTTCATATGGTCGTATTTGATGCATCAATATACAACCTCATATTCTTATTCCTACTAGGTAGAAATAAAATGGGAGGCTTTGTGAGGTACTCTTTGATGGTGTCGAAAGCCTCTTGCCGCTCTCGTCCCCAGTGAAAGTCACTTTCCTTCTTGATCTTGTGGCGAAAGAACCTTCATCTTGCCACTTAGATTTGATATAAATATTCTCAAGAAGTTTATCTTCCCCAACAAAGACTAGAGTTGTTTCTTTGTCAATGGAGGCTTGAGATTCAAAATTGCTTTTGTTTTGTTTTGGTTGATCTCGATGCCTTTCTTGTGTACCACGAAACCTAAAAAGTCTCCTGCATGTACACCAAAAGCACATTTTAATGGATTCATTTTCAATCCATATTTTCTCATCCTCTCAAATGAGCATCGAAGATGATCCAAATGATCATTTTCAGATGAAGATTTTATCATAATATCATCAATGTATACCTGCATAAATTTTTCAATAAAATCATGGAATATGGCATTCATGGCTCTTTGATAGGTTGCTCTGGAATTTTTTAAACAAAACAGCATCACAACCCATTCATATGTTCCCAAAGCTCTAGAACATTGAAATGCCGTCTTAGGAACATCATCTTCCGTTATGAGAATTTGATTATAGCCAGAATAATCATCAAGCATACTCAAGTATTTGAAGCCTGCGGTTGAATCGACTAGCATTTCTGCCACAGGCATCAAATACTCATCTTTTGGAGTAACCTTATTTAAGTCTCTAAAATCTATACATACTCTAAGAGTTCTATTCTTCTTAATAACAGGTACTATGTTAGCTAACCATTTGACATACCTTGCAGTTCTGAAAAATCGACTTTTGAGCAGTCTTTCGATCTCCTACTTAATCTTCATTATGATTTATGGAGCAACCCTTCGAGGATGTTGCTTCGCTATCCATTTTCCTGGTTGAATAGGCAATCGATGCTCCACCATACTTTGATTCAGGCCAGGCATTTCTCCATAGTCCCAGGATAAATAGTCTTTGTATTCTTTCAATTTTGCGATCAGTTTAACCTTCATCTTCGACCCAACTTTAATGCTTATATATGTTGGTCTTTTTGTGACTCTATCTCCTAGATCTGTCTCTTCGAGTGGGTCTTACGCTTGCATTCTCTGCAACTCATTTAATGGGTTTTTCTCAAACCCCAAAGGCTCATTATCATAAATGCAATCAAGCCTCTAGCTTTATGAAGCTATTGTTTGGCCTTGTCGGCCATCTTCACATTCTTCAACTTTGTCTTCAATTGCCAAATTTTGTAGTTTCTCAACTTCTAGAGCCGACTTTCTTTTGTTCTAAGCCAAATAGGTCAAAATTCAAACCAAACTTTCTGACTCAACAGTCATCTCCATCGACTACAGGCCACCCCGTAGGTGGAATTATCATTTCAGGCTCAATTCCCTCTTCAGCATTCCAAATGAATCTCTAGTCGGGATCGAGATTCAGAATATGACTTGTGTTGACCAATGTGTAGGATCCTGATTCGTCATCATAAGGCGCGATGTTTGCCAAATGCTGGTCAAAAGTTTTCTTCGTGCCCTTGGCCTCATCGATCTTGTAATAACTCTGGTCAACTTCGATGTTCTCAATAATGCCATCATTTCTCCAGATAATTAAATCTTTGGTGTATAGTCGATGGCACTGCTCTTATTCCATGGATCCATTCCCGTCCTAGAAGTAGGTTGAAATTTGCTCTGGAGTTTATTACCATGAAGAGTGTTGATCGCGTGGTTGTACCAACGGCTAGATCGACTTGGATAACCCTAAGTATGTTACTGGTTTTCCCATCATAGTTGGATAAAACTATATTGTGTCGTCGAAGATCATCATCGCATTTCCCCATTTTCTTAAACAAAGTATAGGGCATCAAGTTGACAGCTGCTCCTCCATCTATGGACATTTTGTTCACTGCTACTCCGTCGACCTTTGCTCTTATGAACAATGGTTTCAAATGGTACATCATTCCTGGGTTAGGCCTTTCGAACATGGATTTTTGTTCCTCCACCATGCCACTGTTCATAATGTAATAGCATAGTGGTTTGCCTTCCGTAGTTTCGTCTGGTATGAAGTCCTCATCTGCTTCAGAGGCTTCCAACACTATATCATATTCTGTAGGCAACACTAAAACGATGCCGCAGTTAACAACAAAATCTTCACCATAAGTGTCGTCATTAGTATCGTCATTAGTATCGTCATACATATCATCATCAAACTCTTCATCAGACTGGGGAGAATACTCAGGTTCCTCCTCATCCGACTGAGGAGAATATTCAGGCTCCTCCTCATTCGACTGAAGTGTGTTCTCAAGTTCTTTCTTATTCTCGACCTGAGATAAGCATTTCATGCTTTGAGATGATATTATCCCTTTTCTTCCTGCAGGGCCCAAAGTCATGGCCATTGTCTGGTTTGCCACAATTTTCCCGTTCTCCATCCACACTTCTTTGTGGAGTTGCCTTTTTTTTTCCAGAGGTTTCAACGTGCTTTAACTACGAAGTTGGAGCCACTTTCCCAGCTTTCTTTTTTCGCTGGTAACGCTTCCATTGCGTTCTGGTCATGGGGTTTTTTCCTTTATAATTGGGATAAACCACATAACCTCTTGGTTTGACCTTTTGCTATGGAATCTTTGCTTCTTTTTCCAAATCGAGCACTCTCCACTTTGGCCTCTTGCCCCCCTTCTGATTCACCGGTTCCACCCACTTCTCTTGTGGGATATCCGATGGAGGAAGAAAAGTCTTTGGTCGAGGCTGTTGGAATTTCCTCCTATACTCTTCATTTTGGCGCGGTGCTCCATGTTTGTTGAACAAAAATCTGGGGATAATAGGCTTCTCTTCTTTCTGTGTCTTCTTTTTGTCAGCTTCAAACCTTTCAGTAGCTTTCTCATCGAACACAACATTACACCTTGGGCATAGTACCGCTTTTGACCCACTCACTCTGCATTTCTCCTAGAAATCTATTAGGTCTTCACCAGCTTGAGGATAAACCACCTCTAAATCATCTTTAGTTCTCTTGTCGAAACCATTCGTAGTTTAAACCATCATACACTCAAAAGATTCAGCTAAAAACTCAACAGCCAGAGGCTCCATGGGACAATCAATAGTCTTCACCATCATACATTCAAAAGGTTCAGAGTATAAGGCTTCTTCAACCTTTAGAGGATTTGAGTCCACTTGCATCTTTGGCTTTTCTCCAAATTAGAGTTTGCCTTCTTTCAAAGCTTTTTGCACCAAATCCCTGAAAAGAACACATTGAGATGTTTTATGACCAAGAAAGTTATGAAACTTACAAAATCCCCTTTTCTTTTTATGTTCTAAAGTGGGTTCCTTTAAACCCTGAGAGATAATAATTTGACCATCTTTAACTAACAAGTCAGATATTTCGTCACGTTTAGACACATCGAAGGTGTAAGTTTTAGCAACGCATTTATCTATTTTTCTACTTCGATGGGACTTTTCCCGTTCGATAGTTTTAATACTTTACACGTGTAAGGAGGTCCAGGATTGAGTTCAGCCACGTTGACCTCGCTTTCATTGACAAGATCTTCATCGTCATAAGACTATTCATCAACTACTATATAAGACACTTTCTCTTTCTTATGGTATCCACCTGTTTTGATCTGTCAAACCCTATAATCCAATTGCAACATATCCCTCAGATATTGTGTATCTAACTTCTTCCTGATAGAATAGTCTAGCCACCTGCGGCAATTTCTACTAATCCGTGCTCAGGGACTTGAGTAAAGCATCTAATCTTCAAGAGTCTAAACCTGTTGATGTATTGATAGACTGACTCAACAGTCTTTCGCTTGACACTGGCTAGTTCTTTCAGACTTATTTTCGACTGTCCCATGTAAAAATATTCATGGAACAACCTCTCTAACTACATCCACGTATGGACGGATTGTGGAGGTAGCATTATAAACCAAGTGAACGCATTTTTTGTGAGAGAACTTGGGAAGTATTTCAACTTCAAAACCTCATTGTTTGCTATGTCGTTATCTTCAGTTTGATATCTGGAAACATGTTCGACGGTAGACTCTTTAGTGTCTCCGGCGAACTTGGTGAACTTTGGAACCTTCCACCCCATAGGCAATTCTGTTTGTAAAATAAAATCTGGTAATGGAGAAGAATATGTTGGCCTTTGTAGGCCTGGGTTTATCTAGTTTTGAACTATGATCCATTTGACAATAGCCTCTAAGTTTTCTCCCCAGACATTGCTTCTTGTCAAACCTGCCTAACGACATGGTCGGGATTTTGATTTCTATTAACTAACACAACGGGAGGCCTTTGGGCCATCCTATGTATTAGTTCGACCTCCTGGTGTTCTTGTTCAATCGTTTCATTGACCATCTCCTCATGTCGGACTAGGGTTTCCGATCGAGGTGGAGGTGGAGGAGTCTGACGAACTTGCGCTCTAGGAGCCCCCTAGGAAATCCCATATTCGGGTCATTTGAGTTTCTAGTTGTTGGTAACTCTAAGTCGACTCTTGAACCAATGGTCTCAGTATGGTACCCATTTTGTGAGTCAGCATGTGGACCATTTCGTGATTGCATTCATCCATCTGATGTCACATGACTGTGACAGAACTTTAAGTGAAATTTGGGATTGACTGAGACGAAAAGCCTAAACTTGGGGGTCGACCAAATTGGTTTGCCAAAGGTCCTAAACCATGGTAGGGTGGGAATGACGACGATGGATTTTTGCCAAATGTCGAACTACTATTATGCATACTCGCCATAAAATCAGTCGGCATTCCTAAAGTTCTATACAAGGGTATTGTGAAACTTGGCATATATTGCCCTGAAGTCCCCATCGTCATTGGCCTTGGAGTTTCAGGTTGACGCGGTGTTAAAATTGGTCCACTATATGCGGTCGAAACCGCAGATATAGTCCCAGAACCAACATCACTTGCTTGCGACGTAACTGTATCTCCTCCCGATGATGGTTCTTCATTTGGATTTGGGCATGGTGATACCATTTTACCATTACATAGTTGCATATAATGAAAACAACATGTCCCACCGGGTGTGCCAATTTGTTCGCAGGTGGTTTTTCGCGGGAACAATCTCTAGCCTTCCAATCGAGGTTTACTTGTAGGACCGACTACAAAGTCCTACACTAAAAAGTGTTGAGTATATTGATGTGTTTTTCTGGTAAAGTGTTTGGATCAAGAAAATGACAAGTAAAATAGTTTGCAAGAAAGGGTGCAATGAAAATAAACGGATAAAAGCAACCTAAAGGCATGAATAAACAAAACAAATGAAATGACTTGATAAGTTAAATGGTTGGAAAATAAATATGGAAGCAAATGTACATTTTTGCAGGAAGTTAACTATTTTCTCTTAGGCGCTTGATACTTCAAGTGTTTTGCTTTTTTCAATGTTACAAATGCCACCTCTAAAACTAAAAATCACATCTACTTAAATAGTAATAAAAAATAACTGCCATATGGTTGTTGTCCCTTCACGACGCGCCACACATCAGAGCCTGTATACCCACGTCTTTAACAACTTCCCCCTACGTTCTATTTAAACAATTTGTATCAATCCTGACATGTTTCACTTCGACTTCGAAAAGCTCACCCCCCCCCCCCCCCCCCCCCCCCCCGGTCGCCTTTCTTTCGACCTGGCTTAGGCCCCTCCTGGCCGTCGAACCGCTTCGACTGCATTTCTCCTGTTTCGATTTCTCATCTTCGGCGTGGTTGAAATTTGTTGGCTAATAATATATAACATCAAGGCCTAAGAATTTGTTATCAAAGTCAAAAGTGAAAGAAACCTGCTGGTATTTTGAGTAAATAAATAAGGGATTAAGAGAGTTAGAAAAACTACACCAAATATTAGGTAGGGATTATTTCTTTGGTTAACAGAAAAACATTTCATTTTAAGCCTATCAATCCAATTTTTCTAGAAATACATTGTGGCTCATCCAGAGCTTAGACATTAAACAAAAGGCAGGCTCGTGATCAATTAGAGGCTTCCTAAAAGCTAACAAAGTAGAGGTGTTAGCCGACCCCCTGACATTCAAACAAATGGCCTTCATGGACAAGAGTTGGGATTTCCAACCTTGGACCTAAGGCCATGAGGCTTCTTATTGGATTTATGGTTTTTCTTTTTGTTTTCAGTAACCAGCTTAAAAGAATATTCCTCATGGTCAGTAAAGGACCCCATAAGAATCATGATCAACGACTCTATTTAACTCAGCCATATTAGCCCAAAAGTCTTTGAGAATTTTCTCATCTTCGGTAGGAGAGATTCCTGCTTGAGTTCCAGATGTTCTAACTACCACTAATTGGGTTTCGTAAACAAATTTAGTTCCATCATAGTTATCATTGTTTTGAGAAACGACAACCATACTTGAATCAAATTTTTCAATGTTCTTAGTAACGTTAACTATAATTGCATTAGGGATTACCTTATTGATGTTATTTTCATCAGCAATATGATAAATGTTGTTTGCGTAATTGTTAGATTGAGTAGCTACTTCTATTTGTATATCAGAGCCCCTCTTGTTGTCACGTGCAATCTCAAAGCATATTTTGTTGTCCTACATAGCATTCTTCTTGTTTCCAACATCAACTTGAAGTTGTTGTTATTTATTTTTCTTGCATGAGATCAAGTCGTGACCAACGCATTTTCAAAGTCTACATAACACAGACATATTTTCATAGTATACATCCACGAAAAAAGCCAAACCAAATCTTTTAATACAAAATATGTACACTAGCTCGTGTTTCAAGTTAACATCTACAATAACTTTAACAAAATCTCGATCAAACCTCAGTTTGTTTGTGGGTTCATCAATATCTAGTATTCTTGGGCTAAAGAATTTTTTTATCCAAAATTGGGTTGTAAAATGCTATTGCAGGTTCAGATTGAAATCCCTCGACCAAGCAAATAACTTTAGGGTACCTGGGGCCTTGTTTATATCACCTGCATCTCTGATTGTTTGCATCTTATATCGAAGAAAAGGAAAATTCATAATATCCCTTTACGAGAGAGGTGACATCCCATTTCACGATGTATTTCCAGATGGTGGAAATCTTGGCTCGCAAGGCATCAATTTTGAGTGGTGTGGTTTCTTCGGGATAGAGAATGCAACCGCAAAGGTTATTTTTGCAAGCTTAAAAATAGCTAAACACTCTTCCTCAGGAATTGTGACAATGATTTTATATCCTGTAATGCAAGGTTGAGGAAGCTGACTCAAGGGGATCTCACACACATTGGTTAATGCTTGAACAAATGATTTATGTTGAAGGTGGCAAGAAACACAAGAAATAAGGGGTTTGAATTGGGTTTCTAAAAATGAAATCTTACTAAAACCAACACAATCAAACAATGAACAAGAACAAGAAAAATAACACAATTATTTTTTATACTGGATCATAGTTAACTAAGCTACCTCCAGTACATCCGCCAAGGTCATTTTTCCTTCTCTATAAGGACTTAATCCACTATAATCGAAATTGATTACAGACACACAAAGACAACTAGGCTTTGTCTTCTTGAGTCTATTTGACTAAAACCCTAGTCACTCAAGGAATACACTCAAACAAATGAGATTTAAAAGAATGTGTTTATAAGATTGCTTCTAATAAAGAAGAATAACACAAGTTTAGAACAATGAAATTATCCCACAATAATAAACAAAATCGTTATGTAATAGTGTAGTGAATAGCAACGTGAATTAGAAACTTGTCCAATCTTCCAAATCTCCTTTATATAGGCAGTGAAAAGATCTATTGGAGGGTAAAATTGGAATATCAAGAATGAAATTATCTCCTTGTATAACGGTTTGCATATAGGAGGTAAAATTGTATAATATCATTGTCCTCAGCCTATAAAATTAGCGTAGTTGAGGGAAGGTTGATCTTGTACTGTGTACTATTTTCCTGATGCAAATCCTTTTGATCTTATCTTCTAATATTCATAGGCTTTTGAATAAATGGTGTTGAAGCATGATTAGAAGGATCGAGAGACTAGTTGAGATAATCTTCAGAACCTTGGTCTTCAGAGTCTTGACACGGTTCCTCAGAACCCGGTATTCAAAATCTTCAGATCTTGTTCTTCCAAGTCTTTAGAACTTGAGATCGCAAAATCTTGAAGGCTTAACACACCTTTAGAGGCTCTTCTATCAGAGTCACAGTTAGAAGCTTTAGCATAAACATTCATCAAAGCCATTGTCTAAGAGCTTTCTAGAACTTTACATCATCTTGTAAATCACTTTGTATCTCTTCAGAGCCAAACTATGTTGAGTCCAAAACTTGATAACGTCACACGTCAATTCTTCAGAGTCAAAACCTATTAGAAAAAGCTACATACTAGACAAAACCATTAGGGTACAAAGTTTTTCTCTAAAAAACAATGCATTATTATCATCAAAATGAAAGGCCAGATGTTGAACTAAATCTTGTTTTTACAATCTCCCCCTTTTTGATGATAACAAAACCATGTATTTTGATGAACAATTTTTATTTGGCTTAATAACATAAAAACACCAGAGTGAGGTTTGTAATCTCCCCCTGGATTTTATAGAATTAAAATTATTTTTCAGCTTAAGATTTCAGAGTTAGGTTTGCAAGCTCCCCTTGAACTTAACACTTAAAATGATCTTAACACATATAAAATATCTCAATCAGCATGAAAGAAATAACTTTCACAAAGGCAGAAGCCTAGTCACTGTGGATGTAGTAACTTCCCATAATGCAGAATCTTGGGTGCATAAGTATTTCATTTTAGAATTGGCTTAGCATGAGAGTCATAATGTTTGGTTATCAACCTCGTATCAGAGCATGATTTTTTAGATCTTTCATATGCTTGGTTGTATGTCTGGTTGTTATCAGAACTTATATACGCCTAGTTCATAATTTGTATACACACGGTTCAATGGTTCAGAACTTGTATACATTTGGTTTAATACACACCCGGTTCACTTGAGCTTAGTTCAGAACATGTATATGTCTGGTTAACCGCAAACTGTCTAGTTAACTATTTAGAACATATTCCTGATTAACTTAAACTCAAATCAGTTTGGTTAATGCATTAAAACCTGAGACACTTGGTTAACATGATGAACTTATTCAAAGTTCTTAGAGAAGTTACCAATGTCAGAAAATAATGTTAAAGATATGTTTGGATTTCAAAATTAGAATTATGTATATCAAAATCAATTATTCTTCCCCACTTTTCATCAATAAAAAAGAAATAAAGACAAAGTAAACCAAACAAATATTCATTTCATAAAAATGATCCAAGTACAGAAATGAAAAATACAAAGAAAAAAGACACAAAGTTTGAAAACATTAGGGTTTAAGGAGGGCTTGTCAGTCCTTATAAGAGGGCTCAAAGCATCCATTCAATATTTGTTGTCTTAACATCTTAAAGCTTGAACATCTCATCCTGTTTGTCCGGCCTACCTCTAACAACAGAATTCCCAACCGTTAAGTCTTCCAAAGTGTTCAGAATGGCTTCCTCAAAAACCAAATTCTTCTTAACCCCAGAAACACTTGCAGCTTCAGGATTCATCTCAGAAGTAGCCAAAGTTGTATGTTATGGTGAAGGATGAGGGATTACTTCTAGAGAAGGAAGAAGAAGCGTTAAAGGTGCCTTCTAAAGCAGATGTTCAACTATACCAAAGAGTATGGCATGGAAATTACTTTTAGCTTCCTTCAAGCACATAAAATCCAACTCTTTAGAGCTTACTTCAATCCAATTTATGAATTTGTTGGTCAGAGCACAAACTTTAGAAAAGTTTTCATTAGAAGTGAAAACCTCAGTGAGAGTGTCCAGTTTGGCAACAACATCACCTTTAAACAGCTGAAATAATTCATCCTAAGGTGTAGGGTGAATGTTGGTTTGAAATGGTATTTGGTCAGAGTAGGGTTACGGTGTTCTGTCTGGGAGGGCATTGAGCCCAACATTTGACTCAGTATCATAATCAATTTCTGATTCTATAATAGGAATGTCAGAATTAAAGGGTTCAGAGTGAGTAAGTTGGGATATAAAGGAAAGTGGAAAATGTGGTTGAGGTGTGGGTATGAGAATGGAAGTTGGGATTTTAGAGTGTGGTGGTATAGGTGGTGGAATGGTAAGATTTGGATTTGTAGTTTGGGGAGAAAAATGGGAGGAAGTGAACTTGTTCAAAAATATGTAAAGGTTCGAAGTGAACTGCTTTAGAAATAAGTGAGGATTGGAAGTGGACTTGCTCAGAAATATGTGGGATGGGAATATGTGACGTGAGGATGGTTAATGGTATAGATGAACTATTATCAACAAAAATAAAATGAGCTTCAGAAGGAATAGACTTACCAGGAGTAGTTCTAGCAGAAGAAGTAGCACTAAAAGCTCTGGGTTCTTCAGCAGAAGTGTCCAGAGTCTCCCTAGTAGCCTTAAAATTCTTGACCATCCTCTCAGAATGTTTCTTATCAATCTTCCTCTTCTTCTTACAAGTAGCTTCAGAAGCTGTAAGAATAACATATGCATGACAGTTCTCAAGAAACCATATCACAACATCTAGAGGATCTGGCTTTGAGAAGATTGGAAAGTCTTCCAGAGGGATCATTCTGTTGTAGATGTCTTCCTTGGGAATTTCAATAGGAGGGCTTATTAGTTCAAGAATAATACACATATTCTTCAGACCCTTGGCATTAAATATCTTCCCTGTGAAGACAAGCTTCCAACAAATTTTGATGAAGTCAATGGATTCAAGCTCAAATATTATTATCAAAGTAGAAGATGAAAAATTGCTTTTGATCAATCAAGGTATATGGAAATTCATATCATATGCAATCTTAGAGTGCTCAATTTTACTGATCATACATTTGAAAATATCCATGTCATAATTTTTTAAAATATTTTTTTTAAAATGTTTTAATTGCATTAGTTGAAAATAAATTTTGATGCAGCATAAAGTTGTAGACTTAGAAAAACTTTCAATTTAATTCAGCAAGCAATCGATTGACAGGATTGTGCAATCGATTGAATGGGACTTTGAAATTCAAAATTGTAATCCTTACACTCGATTAACATGTTGCTTCAATTGATTTCATCAGTTTAATTTTTCAAATTTTTTAGCCCTTGCAATCGATTGTAAGGAGTGTGCAATCGATTTCACCTGTACAAGTTTGGAAAAATATTGAATCGTGTTCACTACTTCACTCACTCCTTTTCATGGAATTTATTAATTATAATCTCACTATATTTCATAAATATTTTCCAACCATTGCCATGTTTCATCAAGGGATGCTTTCATCACTATAAATACATTTCAAATTTTCATTTTACATTCACCTCTTTCAAATTAATCATAAAATCACTCTGCATAATTTTCAACAGAACTTTTACACTAAGATAATTTTTGAAATACATTTTCATATCATATTCAACAAAGTATCTTTGAGCACTTAGAGAGAATTTGTTCTTGAATCTTCATATTTTGAAAGAGAAGAAGATTTTAATCATTTGATTAAATCTTATCCATTATACAAACTTACTTCTTATACAAATCATTGTTGTAATTCCTAAGTATCAACGATTGTTTGATATTAGGTGTGATCACTTATGATCCAGGATTGTTGGAGATAAGGTTCAAGAAAATGGAGGATTATTTTCTTTTCTTGTGAAACAAGTCTCAAGAGGATTGTTCTTGATAATTTGGTAAAAAGGCTTGTTTAGGAAGATCTAACTATAATAAAATCTCTTACACGTTATAAGGGGACTAGAGTACTCTCGAATTGTAAGGGGAACTAGGATATTTCCCGGTGTGCTTTATTTTCTGCACTTTTGATGTAGGGGGAATTATAAGGGAACTAGTGACATATTGTTGGTCACTGTTGATGTAGTAAGAAGAATTTGTTGATCTTCTATGATGAACACATCCTAGAATAATTTAATCCCAAGTCCTCAGATGAGGATGAAGATCCATGATCTTGCTTTAGTGTTTTCCAGAGATGAAAATTACTTTGGAATCTCAGTCAAGTTAGACTCTTTTTCCACCATCTAATCACATCTTATTCCAGACCCGTCATGTACAATGAGTTTGGCGATAAGTTTCTTAGAAATAACAATCTTCTTTCCCTTAACTAAATAAGTAACTTGGAAAAGTGAAGACTTGGCATGAATCTAGAATTCTATAACTAGATGATATAAGACTAGACCTCAAAGACGGTTGAAGTAATTTTCCCACCCTTGAAATTTAACAGCAGTTAAAATATCAATCCCACTGTCTTTCATGTTGTCAAACTCAACCAACAATTCACAAAGAACTTCTAGATTATCTGTAGGAGTAGTCAAAGTGAGTTCAGGAGTATCATACGCATCTTCAGTATGCACAAGTTGACCTGAAGCAGATTTTGATTAACAAACTTGAAAGAGATGAGGGATTTGTATTTGTTGTTGTGAAGATGAAGAAGAACCATGAGTTGTTCGTTGAGCAGTTACAACACTTTGTTACTGAGTTTGAACTTGTTGATCAGATTATTGTGAAGCAATCATTGATGAAGAACAAAGGGATTTAGGGTTGCAAAGAGTTTTGAGCTTAAAAAGAGAAAGTGCAAGCGAAAGTGTGTGAAGTGAGTGAAGTGGGTTTAAATAGAGGTTTTGAAATCATGAAAAAATCTTGAATAATGCAAAAATATGACAATGGGGTAAGGCGTGAAATTTTTACCTAATCCCAAGAGGTTTATTCACCCAACGTGTCATATCAGCAGATAAAAAACAGTTCAATTTTTAATACAGTTGTCTTTAAAATTGTTCCACTAATCGAGATTGATTGATAACTATTTAATGCAAAAACTGTTCAGTATCCCGAAGACAGATTTTTTTAACTAAACAAGTTCTGACTAGATACTTCTTAACTTATGAAACCTTCTCCCTTTAGAAGACTCATACGTTCAAAACCAAAAAAAAAATCTTAGAGTCTCATTAAACCATTATGAGAGATCAACCATTCTGAGGTAATCATCTTTTTCATTCTAGACATAAGTCCATTTTTAAATTTTTCAAAATGAAAAATAATCTATCTTTAGCAAGGGGTTTTGTAAATATATCATCCCATTGATGGTATGTATCAATAAATTTTAGATTTAAAATTCTCTTCTGAATATAGTCACGTATAAAGTGATGTTTTATCTCAATATGTTTTGCTCTAGACTGCAAAATGGGATTCTTAGGTAAACAAATAGAAGAAGTATTATCACAGAGAATAGGAATGTTACTCTCATATATCTGAAAATATTCTAGTCGACTTTTCATCCAGAGCATTTGAGTGATGCATCTAGAAACTGCAATGTATTAAGCTTCAACAGTTAACAATGCTATTGTTGATTGCCTATTCCTGACCATGAGATCATGTTGTCTCCCAGAAACTGACAACTTCCAGAAGTGATTTTCCTCTCAAGTCTGTCTCCAACATAATCAACACCACAATAACCCACTAGCTTGTAATCTTTATATTTTCTATAACACAAGCCAAGGTTAATTATACCTTTTAGATACCTAAAGATCCTCTTAACAACTGTTAAGCAGGATTCTCTAGGATCTTATTGAAAGCGAGCATACAAACAGACACTAAACAAAACTCCAAGTCTAGAAGCAGTCAAGTATAAGAGAGAGACAATTATACCAATGTATACCTTTAGCTATACCTTAGCATTGACCCCATCCTTCTATAGGATGCATATGAATCTTTGACATCTTGCATTCTGACATGTCAAATTTCTTCATAAGTTCTTTGGTGTACTTGCTCTGATGGATGTACGTTCCTTTTGGACTTTGATTAATCTGAATCCCCAGAAAGAACTTGAGTTATCCCATCAGACTCATCTCAAACTCTGTCTGTATAGACTTAGCAAATTCCTTGCACAAAGTAGCATTAGTAGATACAAATATGATATCATTAATGTAAATTTGAACAACAAGAATATCATTTTTGAATGACTTACATAATAAAGTTGCATCAACCTTCCCTCTGGTGAAATCATTTTCTAAAAGAAAATTTCTTAGTCTTTCATACCATGCTCTAGGAGGTTGTTTCAGACCATACAATGATTTCTTCAGTTTGAAAACAAAATTTGGATTTTTAGGATTTTCAAAACCAGGGGGTTGGTGTACATACACTTATTCAGTAATGTAACCATTCATAAATGCACTGTTAACATCCATCTGATACAATATGATGTTATAATTAACAACAAATGAAATTAAGAGACGATTAGACTCTAACTAGGCAACTAGTGCAAAGGTTTCTATATAGTCAATCCCTTTTTGCTGAATATAACCTTGTGAAACCAGTTGAGCCTTGCTTCTTACTACCTCTCCTTAGTCTTTCAACTTATTTCTGAAGATCCACTTTGTTCCAATAATGTGAGTTCCTTTGGATCTTAGGACAAGATCTCACATGTCATTTCCGGAGAATTGATTGAGTTCCTCTTGCATAGCCATAGTCCATTATGTGTCCAGAAGCACTTCATCAATTAATGTAGGCTCTATCAGGGAGACCAAACCTAGAAGCGTCTCTTTAGAAGGTTTGAATGAGGACCTGGTTCTGACTAGTTCAAATTTTTCACCCAAAATCAATTCTTTAGAATGTGAAGATCTTTGTTTGTGCTTCCTCAGAGAAGTATGAGCTTCAACAACTTCTAGTTGAGTAGCTTTAGAGTCTTTTGCCTCAACTTCTTTTGCTTCTGAAATTTTACCTTCAGAATATGAATAAGTAATTTCCAAATCTGCAAATTTTTAAACTAGCTTTGACTTATCATCGAATCTGACATGGATTGATTCTTCAACAATCTGTGTCTCAGTGTTATATACTCTATATCCTTTTGAGTGTTCAGAGTATCCTAACATGATGCACTTTTGTGTCTTAGAATCAAACTTATTTAGATTGTCCTTAGTGTTTAACATAAAACAAGAAAATCCAAAAGGATGAAATATGAAATGTTGGGCTTGAGATTCTTCCACAACCCATAGGGAGTCTTACCCAGAATAGGTCTTATAGTGATCCTGTTCTGAATGTAACACACTATGTTGATTGCCTCTACCCAGAAGTACTTAGCCACATTAGTCTCGTTGATCATGGTTCTGACCATCTTTTGCAAAGTCATATTCTTCCTCTTTACAACTCTATTTTTTGTGGAGTTCTAGGGCAGGAGAAATCATGGGAAATGCCATTTACATAAAAAAGATTTTCAAAATCTTTGTTTTCAAATTCTCCATCATGATCATTTTTGAATTTAACAATTCTGAGATTCTTCTCATTTTGCACTTAGGAGCAGAAAGTAGAAAACATAAAATGTGACTCATCCTCGTGTCTAAGAAATTTCACCCATGTCCATGTGTTATAGTCATCAACAATGACTAGTCCATACTTCTTACCATTGACAGAAGCAGTTTTCACTGGTCCAAATAAGTCAACCTGTAGAAATTCTAATGGTCTGAAGATGGAAACAACATTTTTATCTTTGAAAACAGTTTTAGAAAACTTGCCTTTCTGTCATGCTTCACAAAGAGCATCTAAAGCAAACTTTAGATTTGACAGGCCTCTGGCTAAATTAAGCTTATTTAGCTGAGAAATCCCTTGCATGCTAACATGGCCCAATCTTCTATGCCATGTCCACCGCTCTTCATTTACAGACATAAGACATTTTATATTTTGATTTTTTAAATCAAAAAGTCTTATCTTATAAATGTTGTTTTTCCTCTTTCCATTGAAAATAACAAATTCATCCTTTTAACTGACAGCTTTACAGGACTTTAGATTGAAAATAATGTCATAACCATCGTCACTTAATTGACTTATGGACATAAGGTTATGCATTAATCCTTCAACTAAAAGAACATTATTAATGGAGGGGAAAGAACTGCTACCTACTGTTCTAGAGCCAATAATCTTCTCTTTCTGATCACGTTTGAAACCAATGATGCCTCCAGGCTTAAATTCTAGGCCTTGGAATATATGCCTTCTTTCCATCATTTTTCATGAGCATCCAGAGTCCAGGTACCAAGATTGGTGTCTCAACTGCGTTGTTGAGGATGTCTGCAACATATATTATCTTATCCTTAGGTACCCATAACTTTATGGGTCCTTTTGGGTTAGTCTTCCCAGAGTTTTTAACAAACTTAGGTTTTTGTGCAGGATATTTATACATGTATGCATAGTTGAAACGAGATGAATACATGAATACACTCAAACAAATGAGATTTACAAGAATGTGTTTATAAGATTGCTTCTAATAAAGTAGAATAACACAAGTTTAGAGCAATGAAATTCTCACACAATAACGAATAAAAGTTCTATGTGTGTTTCAAAAATCTATTCACAATAATATATATTTCAGCAAAGGCATTATGTAATAGCATAGTGAATAGCAACATGAATTAACAACTTGTATAATCTTCCAAGTTTCCTTTATATAGGCAATGAAAATATCCGTTGGAGGATAGAATTGGAATATCAAGAATGTTATCTCCTTGTATAACAATTTGCATATAGAAGACAAAATGGTACAATAATATTGTCCTTATCCCACAAAATCTATGTAGTGGAGGGAAGGTTTATCTTGTATTGTATACTATTTTCCTAATGCAAAACTTTTTGATCTTATCTTCCAATCTTCATAGGCTTGTGAATAAATTATGTCGAAGCATGCATATAAGGATCAAGAGACTAGTTAAGGGAATCTTCAGAACCTTGGTCTTCAGAGTCTTGACACAATTCGTCAAAACCTGGTCTTCATAATCTTCAGATATTGTTCTTCAGAGTCTTTAGAACTTGAGAGCGCATAATCTTGAAGGCTTGACACACCTTATGAGGCTCTTCTATCAGAGTCACAGTCATAAGCTTTAGCATAAACGTTCATCAGAACCGTTGTATAAGAGCTTTCTAGAACTTGACATGATCTTGTAAAACACTTTGTATCTCTTTAGAGTCAGAGTGTGTTGAGTCCAGAATATGATGATGTCACACATCAATTCTTCAGAGCCAGGACCTGTTAGCAAAAGCTAGACACTAGACAAAATTATTAGGATACAAAATTGGTCTATAATAAACAATGCATTATTATCATAAAAACTAAAGGCCAGATGCAGAATCAAATCTTATTCTTACATATGTTTTTGGACTTCGGGCTATGGACCAGTTTGATCACTGACATTAGGGGAGAAGATGGAAGGATGCACTTCCAAGGTATGGTGAAAGGCTCCATTGAAGAAGGAAAGAGGAACTAGGTTTTGACGATTTCAAAAAGTAAAAGGGAACCAGAGAGCCTTTCTCCTCTCTCTAGAAGTCATATTAAATTGCATTAAATTTGATTGAATATTTTAACATATCATGAAACTGCAAGTAAATTTATCTTTAAATCAAATAAATTTTTGTCTCAAAATTTATCCAACCTACATTATGAAACATCCTTAAATCTACAAACAATTTTGCATAAATAGATTACGAGACTCTCTTAAAAAATGATAATGATCTATGTTTTATTATAATTTAAACAGTTTCATATGAAAAAACTTAAGGAACTAGTCTAATACTATAATTAAATGATACAAAGTTGGTTTAAGATTTTTTTTAAAATAACCAAGTTTTTCAAATATATTTTCAAAATAAAAATTGTTTCAAAATATTTACCAATATAATCACTTTTCTAAAAAAAATTAACAAAGGCGCCATTTGCATTGGCGCATGCAATAAAACTATTGTACATATGCATTATTTGTATTGGCGCATTGTAGCGGTAAATTCATGACCATTAAGCTATGGATAAACTTAACGTCAATAAAACCAGAGTCGCCACCGCGCTTTTATTGTTTCCAAAGAAAAAGGGAAAAGTACGAACAAAACCCAAAGATAAGAAGTTTTCAAATCAAAACTAATAAAATTCCAGATATTACAGGTAAGGGGGTTGGTTACATAGAGGGAAGGTGTTAGCACCCAGAGTGTCCTAGGTACTCCTAGGGATCCCTTTTTTATGTGTGTATGTGTTTTGGTATAAAATGATATTTGTGATAAATAGGGTGTAGGGATGAGAAAAGAATTCATTAATTATATTTTTGTGTTTGACAAGTGAAATTCTAGTTATCAGACTTTGGATGTCACACAGGTTGTTATGACATCCAATTCTGCACAGACAGGGATTATGCAGAACTTAATTATAAGTGCAGTAAATAACACAAGTAATTGTTCACCCAGTTCAGTCCAACATGACCTACATCTGGGGGCTACCAAGCCAGGGAGGAAATCCACTATTAGTAGTATCAATTCAAAGCTAAACTCACCCGTTTACAACTTATCACTTAATCCCTACCCAAGCAATTTCAATCTTAATCTAAGATCAGAGTTCCTACTCACTCCCCCTCAATCACCTCAGTGATATTAAAAACACTTTGAAGTCACACTTCAAAAACAACTCTTGGTTATGCTTCACAGCTTAAACCAAGATACACAGCACTCACGCTTAAAAGCTTTGAGTGACACAACACTTACAACTCAATGAACACCCTATGCCAAAGCAATCATCTATATGATAATGACTTGGCTTACAAGATACGTCTAATTCTAGACTCACAAAAATACAGCAGTGAAGTAAGATGGACACACTAAATCTTCACGCCTCAAAATCCCTGAAACTGAATGGAGGAATGCCTTCCTTTTTATATTGCAGCACCTGGGCTTTTGCACCTGTATTTTCCTGAATTTTAGGTCACATACGTTCCCTCAAATTCAATATTTAGGTTGCTAACAAATAGGCTATTTGTTAGGTTCATTGAATGTAGCTTGGTTGTTGATTTCCTGGATTTTCTCTAAGCTGTTGACTTCCTAAAGAATAGCCTGAGAAAGCTGTAACAGAAAACTGAACAACCTACAATTTAGCATATGCTGTCAGGCATGAATGTCACGACATTCAGCTTGACATCAAGGTCCATATGCTGAGTCTGTTTTCCCAGAAAACAGACTGTACAAATCTGCTGACCTGTACATGATCAATATGACCATACTACAGTACCAGCTTACATTAGTAAATGTCAAAGTGTCCAACTTAACATTTACACAATTGGCCTTAAGTTAGTTCTGCTATTCTCTTGAATAACAAACTAAGTAAAGTGCTGAAGTATAGCAGAACACCACTCTGCCCAATCTTCAGTAGCTGCTGTCAATGATGAATGTCACAACATCCAGTTTGACATTCAATCAGTAGGCCTTATGCCAGGTCTGGTTCTTCCTTGATAACCAGACTGCAAGTGAATACTAAGTTCTAACAGAGCTTCTGTTCCTTAGTATCTGTTGACAGGTATGAATGTCACAGCATTCAATAACCCTGTGTTAGCTAGTCCTGCAATAACTACAATGTAGTTACATATACATGTCATGACATCAGTCAAGACATTTGTGTTTTACCATACAATGCAGCCAATTAAACACCTACAAACTCCCCCTTTGGCAAATTTTTGGCTAAAACACTTTGATCCCCATAACAGAGTTCATGGCAGCGGAATAAAACTAGCTAATACACTCAGAGTGGCAGCACACTCACACACATGGAAGTTAAATAAAACTTCACATAGCAGCACACATATATTCGAAGTTGCACCTAAACTTCAACATCAGCTGCAAGGGGGGAATCTTCAGATCTGTCATGAGAGTCTGTTGTAGAGACCCACTCTGTTTGTCAGGGGTATTGGTGGTTATTACTCCCCCTTTTTGTCACAAATGTTGCCAAAGCCAACAACATAGTCAGAGCACAATGACAGAGTTCCAGACTTGGTTTTACTTCATAGTTTCAACCAAGTTCACATCCACTTGATCTTGCTTCACAGCTTCGATCAAGTGATCACCCACTTTTGCTTTACAGTAGGTACCACCATATCAGATGCCATGATGTTGTTTCTGACATCCAGAACCACTCCTGCATGAACAGCATCCTTGAACTCCTGCAGGTACAGAGGCCTTCTCTCTGTAGGGTGTCTCCTTACCCTCTTGTATTCACCCTTGATGCGCGCAGCATAGCTATGATATGTTGACCAATCATAGTCTTGTACAAATCGTTTAATAGGCAGAGATATTAAACAATTTATCCCAAACATCAGTGGTTGCTATAATGTCTCAGAGAGACATATTCCCAGTTTGCTCCTTAAGTTTTCAAACTGAGTAGCATCCAGAGCCTTTGTAAATATGTCAGCCAGTTGAAGATCCGTGGCTACATGTTCCAAAGTGATCACCTTGTCTTCCACCAGATCTCTGATGAAGTGGTGCCTAATGTCAATATGTTTGGTCCTGCTGTGTTGGATGGGATTCTTGGAGATGTTGATGGCACTGAGATTATCACAGAACAATGTCATGACATTTTGATTGACATTGTACTCAGTGAGCATTTGTTTCATCCAAACCAGTTGGGAGCAACTGCTTCCAGCCGCTATGTATTCAGCCTCTGCAGTGGACAGAGAGACACAGTTCTGCTTCTTGCTGAACCACGATATGAGGTTTTCTCCTAAGAAGAAACATCCACCTGATGTGCTTTTTCTGTCATCAGCACTTCCAGCCCAATCAGCATCACAGTACCCATATAGGACAGGCTCAGACCCATGTGAGTACAGCATCCCATAGTCACATGTCCCATTGATGTACTTGAGGATCCTTTTGACTTGATTCAAGTGACTCACCTTGGGCTCTGCTTGATATCTGGCACACACTCCAACTGCATAGGAAATGTCAGGTCTACTTGCAGTTAGATACAGCAGACTACCTATCATGCTTCTGTACAGGCATTGATCAACACTGGGTCCTCCATCATCTTTGGTTAATTTCAGATGAGTAGGAGCTGGAGTCCTCTTGTGCCTGGCATGATCCATACCAAACTTCTTAACTATGTTCTTGGCATACTTGCTTTGGGAGAGAAACATGGAGTCCTCCATTTGGTTTACTTGCATTCCAAGGAAATAGGTCAGTTCTCCCACTAGACTCATTTCAAACTCAGATTGCATCTGGTGAACAAATTTTTTAACCATTTGTTCTGACATTCCACCAAAGACTATATCATCCACATAGATTTGAGCTATCATGATTTTGCCTTCCTCATCCTTCACAAACAAGGTTTTATCTATGCCACCCTTTCTGTATCCATTTGTGGTCAGAAATTCGGTTAACCTTTCATACCAAGCTCTGGGTGCTTGCTTTAACCCATACAAGGCTTTCTTCAGCTTGTATACATGCTCAGGTTGGTTAGGATCACTAAACCCTTTGGGTTGTTCCACATAGACTTCTTCATTCAGGTAGCCATTCAAGAATGCACTCTTCACATCCATTTGAAATAGCTTAAACTTCAGGATACATGCTACCCCCAACAGCAATCTGATGGACTCAAGTCTAGCCACAGGAGCAAATGTCTCATCAAAGTCTACTCCTTCAACTTGAGTGTATCCTTGAGCTACTAGTCTTGCTTTATTTCTAGTAATTACTCCTTTCTCATCAGATTTGTTTTTGTAGATCCACTTGGTACCAATGATGTTGGACCCTTCAGGTCTTGGAACCAGCTCCCATACTTCATGCCTTGTGAACTGCTCGAGTTCCTCTTGCATGGCAATGATCCAGTATTCATCAGTCAGGGCTTCTTTCACATTCTTTGGTTCAACCTTGGAAACAAAGCAGGAATTTGAGTTTATTCCCCTTGACCTGGTAGTTACACCACTGGTGGGATCCCCTATGATAAGATCCTTAGGGTGGTCTTTCTGAATTCTGATAGATGGCACTTTGGCAGGTGCTTCTACTTCACATTCAGGAGGAGGTTCCTGTACTTCTTCAGGCTTGACTGGACTGTCAGTTGGACTATCAAGGAATGTTTCAACATCCTCCATGACATCGGTTCCTTCCTCTTTATCATCCACAATGACATTTATGGATTCCATCAGGACATTGGTCCTGTAGTTGAACACTCTATAGGCTCTGCTGTTCGTGGAGTATCCCAGAAATACGCCTTCATCACTTTTGGGATCTAGCTTCCTTCTCTGTTCACGATCTGTGAGAATGTAGCATTTACTTCCAAAAATATGAAAGTACTTCACAGTGGGTTTTCTACCCTTCCATATTTCATACAGAGTGGAGGAGGTTCCTTTTCTCAAGGTGACTCTGTTGTGAACATAGCACGCCGTATTCATTGCTTCAGCCCAAAAGTGCATAGGGAGCTTCTTTGCATGAATCATTGCTCTGGCAGATTCTTGAATAGTTCTATTTTTTCTTTCAACTATTCCATTCTGCTGAGGAGTTATAGGGGAGGAGAACTCATGGCTTATTCCTTCAGATGAGCAGAACTCATCAAACTTGGAATTCTTGAACTCAGTGCCATGATCACTTCTAATCCGGACCACACAGCTGTCCTTTTCTCTTTGAAGTCTTATGCACAGATCCTTGAAGACATCAAATGTATCTGACTTCTCTCTGATGAAGTTTATCCACGTGTATCTGGAATGGTCATCAACCACCACGTAGGCATACTTCTTCCCTCCAAGACTTTCCACCTGCATAGGTCCCATTAGGTCCATGTGCAGCAGTTCCAGAACTCTGGAGGTTGTGGAATGTCCCAGCTTTGGGTGTGACATCTTGGTTTGCTTGCCCACTTGGCATTCTCCACAGACTCTACCTTCATCAATCAGAAGCTTTGGCATTCCTCTGACTGCTTCCTTGGATATGATCTTCTTCATTCCACGTAAGTGGAGATGGCCAAGTCTTCTATGCCACAGCTTCACCTCCTGTTCTTCCTTGGCTGAGGAGCACGTTGTGGAAAAGTTAGAGAGGTCAGGTTCCCACAGATAGCAGTTGTCTTTGGACCTGGTTCCTCTCATAACTTCCTGATTGTCACCATTTGTCACAATGCACTGCTCCTTCGTAAACTGAACATGAAAACCTTGATCACACAGCTGACTTATACTGATGAGGTTTGCAGTGAGTCCTCTTACTAACAGCACATTGTTCAGTTTTGGCACTCCAGAACAGTCCAGTTTGCCCACACCTCTGATTTTTCCTTTGGCACCATCACCAAAAGTCACATAGCTGGTGGTGTGAGGTTGAATGTCTACCAGTAGATTTTCCATACCAGTCATATGTCTTGAGCATCCACTGTCAAAGTACCAGTCTTCTCTGGAAGAAGCCCTTAGGGCAGTGTGTGCTATCCTAGCATACCATTGTTGCTTCTTAATGGGAACACATCGCTTGCGTGTGTTATGCTTAGGTCTGACAGGTGAGGCTCTGTTAGGGAAGCCATGAATCCAGTAGCAGAAGGCTTTTATATGTCCAAGCCTGCCACAGTGGTGACACCGCAAATTCTGGAATATTCTCTTCTGATGATCATTCATCCTAGCTCCTCGATGTTGAGACATCGGTTGTGACATCTGCTTGAACTTCTGAACTTTAGCCTTTGGGCGTTTGTGTTCAGTTCTTTTTCTAAATCCTAGCCCAGATTTGGTTCCAGACTGCTGTCCCACCTTTAGGATTTCTTCCAAGGTGTCAGTTCCCTTATTCATCATTCTGATGGATTTGGTCATCTGGTTCAGCTTGGAGGTCAGCAGGGCTATCTCATCATTCAGCCCTTCTATGGCAGACAGTTGTTTCTGTCTCTCATCTTCCAGTTCCTTGATGAGTTTCTTCTGCTTTTCACCTTGTGCACGTACTTCTGAACTGGTGGTACACAGCTTCTTATATGCTGCAGCAAGTTCATCAAAGGTCAGCTCATCTGCACTTGTGTCATCTTCAGAGACACACACACTAGTTAGTGCAGTGACATGTTTGGCAGATTCTCCTTCAGATTCACTTTCAGAATCTCCTTCAGACCATGTGATAGCTAGCCCCTTATTTTGCAATTTGAGGTAAGTAGGACATTCAGCTCTGACGTGTCCATACCCTTCACAACCATGACACTGGATTCCTTTCCCATGGTTGAACTTTTCTTCAGAAGTTGATCTTTTCTTAATGTCAGACGGGATGTTCTTGACATTGGGTCTACCTCTTTGATCAATCTTCTTCATGAACTTGTTGAATTGCCTTCCAAGCATGGCTAAGGCTTCTGATATACTTTCATCACCTCCAGTATATCCTTCTTCTGCCTCCTCTTCAGCATTAGATACAAAGGCTATGCTTTTCTTCTTCTCAGCATACTCACCTAAGCCCATTTCAAAGGTTTGGAGAGAACCAATGAGTTCATCTACCTTCATATTGCTGATGTCCTGAGCCTCCTCTATAGCAGTGACCTTCATAGCAAACCTCTTAGGCAAGGACCTGAGAATCTTTCTTACAAGTTTCTCTTCGGTCATTTTCTCACCTAGTCCACCAGAGGTGTTTGCAATTTCAAGAATATTCATGTGGAAGTCATGAATAGTCTCATCCTCTTTCATCCTCAGATTTTCAAACTTGGTTGTCAGCATCTGAAGTTTTGACATCTTCACCTTGGAAGTACCTTCATGAGTTACCTTGAGGGTATCCCAAACTTCCTTAGCTAGTTCACAATGGTGCACCAGCCTGAAGATGTTCTTAGTGATTCCATTGAACAGTGCATTCAAGGCTTTGGAATTTCCAAGAGCTAATGCCTCTTGTTCCTTGTCCCAGTCTTCTTCAGGAATCTGCACACTGACTCCATCTTCACCTGTCCTCATTGGATGTTCCCATCCTTTGTTGACAGCTCTCCAGACTTTGCTGTCTAGAGACCTTAAGAAGGCTATCATACGAGGCTTCCAGTCATCATAATTAGAGCCATCCAACATGGGTGGTCTATTTGAGTGTCCTAAGTCCTTGTCCATGGTACTAGAAAGTAACTTCCCTAGATCTCACCCAGAACTTCACAGGCAGGGTGCCTGCTCTGATGCCAATTGAAATTCTAGTTATCAGACTTTGGATGTCACACAGGTTGTTATGACATCCAATTCTGCACAGACAGGGATTATGCAGAACTTAATTATAAGTGCAGTAAATAACACAAGTAATTGTTCACCCAGTTCAGTCCAACATGACCTACATCTGGGGGCTACCAAGCCAGGGAGGAAATCCACTATTAGTAGTATCAATTCAAAGCTAAACTCACCCGTTTACAACTTATCACTTAATCCCTACCCAATGCAATTTCAATCTTAATCTAAGATCAGAGTTCCTACTCACTCCCCCTCAATCACCTCAGTGATATTAAAAACACTTTGAAGTCACACTTCAAAAACAACTCTTGGTTATGCTTCACAGCTTAAACCAAGATACACAGCACTCACGCTTAAAAGCTTTGAGTGACACAACACTTACAACTCAATGAACACCCTATGCCAAAGCAATCATCTATATGATAATGACTTGGCTTACAAGATACGTCTAATTCTAGACTCACAAAAATACAGCAGTGAAGTAAGATGGACACACTAAATCTTCACGCCTCAAAATCCCTGAAACTGAATGGAGGAATGCCTTCCTTTTTATATTGCAGCACCTGGGCTTTTGCACCTGTATTTTCCTGAATTTTAGGTCACATACGTTCCCTCAAATTCAATATTTAGGTTGCTAACAAATAGGCTATTTGTTAGGTTCATTGAATGTAGCTTGGTTGTTGATTTCCTGGATTTTCTCTAAGCTGTTGACTTCCTAAAGAATAGCCTGAGAAAGCTGTAACAGAAAACTGAACAACCTACAATTTAGCATATGCTGTCAGGCATGAATGTCACGACATTCAGCTTGACATCAAGGTCCATATGCTGAGTCTGTTTTCCCAGAAAACAGACTGTACAAATCTGCTGACCTGTACATGATCAATATGACCATACTACAGTACCAGCTTACATTAGTAAATGTCAAAGTGTCCAACTTAACATTTACACAATTGGCCTTAAGTTAGTTCTGCTATTCTCTTGAATAACAAACTAAGTAAAGTGCTGAAGTATAGCAGAACACCACTCTGCCCAATCTTCAGTAGCTGCTGTCAATGATGAATGTCACAACATCCAGTTTGACATTCAATCAGTAGGCCTTATGCCAGGTCTGGTTCTTCCTTGATAACCAGACTGCAAGTGAATACTAAGTTCTAACAGAGCTTCTGTTCCTTAGTATCTGTTGACAGGTATGAATGTCACAGCATTCAATAACCCTGTGTTAGCTAGTCCTGCAATAACTACAATGTAGTTACATATACATGTCATGACATCAGTCAAGACATTTGTGTTTTACCATACAATGCAGCCAATTAAACACCTACAACAAGATCTTCGGACTTGTGCCTACGTACCAACATAAAATGAAGGATTAAAACCTCTTAGTTCGTGGTATCAATTTCAAAGTGAGGGAATTGCTTTTAACAAAAAAATAAGTTTTAAAAGAGGCACCAAGGAGCCTAAAAGAGTTTGAATGAGTGTTAGTTCTTTTTGTCTTTTGAAATTTTAAGTCAGTATGATTAAGTTCATTTACAAATTTGATTTAAGAAAAGAGTTTTAAAATGCAATGGCATAAGGTCAAAGTTTCTAATTTGCAATAAAGTCTAAGTTTGAAATCACAGGCAAAGAAGGTTTTTGAAAAGAGGGAGAGATTTGAAATTTAAGAAGTGGGAGGAGATGAAGAGACTAATACTAAGCAAACATTTAAAAGTTAAGAGTTGAAAAGATCTAACCAATGGGATGCAATCCAATAGACAAGAATGTCATATAGAAACCCATTTTTCCTTTGGACTTTAAATCAAGCAATAACAATAAGCAAGTGACAAAGTGAAGAGCAAGGCATCAAATAAAGATAGCCATATCCAAGCTAGAAACTTCATAGTCTTCTTCATAATCTTCCCATGTATCAGATGACATACTCCTTGAATGGCTCAAAATAAGGCATTAGACACAGGTTTAAAGTAACATTTGCATCAAGACCATGTAGCATATGAACTAAAGTGGATCTCAATACTTGCCTCAGATGAAATCTCAAATCATAATAACTTGGTTTTGGAAATGTTGGCATTGGCCAAGTCCTTTTGCATAGGGAATGTTGCCTAATTCTAAGTCCAAAGCTCAGATCATATCCAACTGTCCACACAAACACTTTTTATGGGGTTTTGTTGTTTATTATGTACTTTAAGGTCCTAAGACTATAAACACAAACAATATACACAAACATATACATAAAATCACAATATATGGCTCAAATGAGCAAAAGGGAAAATGGCATAAACATAAACAAGTTAAATGATATGTCAATGGAAAATGGTAAATGACTTGAACTTAAATGACATAAAGTAAATGACTTGAAATTAAAAGCAATAAGAATAAAAGTTAGTCAAATGTTAGTTGATTAAATGTTAGTGAAGTTTTGCTTTTCAATTGTTTAAGTCATTCTTTGGAGAACACTTAACCCTCTATTCTCAAGCATGTATCCTTGAACCAAGACATCTTCCAAAGGAAGGAAAAAAGACCAAGTTTCCATACAATACCATGAAAGGGGGAGACTTACAATCCCACTTACTAGAATGCTATGCCTTTTGAGTCTAAATTTAGCGCTATGTTAAGCAAGCGTAATTTGACTTATGTAGAAGTCACAACTATCTGAGGTTGGGCAATACAAATTTAGGTGCAAATGTATGTTAGAGATATGGTATAATGAACCATACTCCTAAAACATACCACACTCAAAAAGAAAATGATCCAAGGATGGACCTAATCTCATCCATACTTGTATTGGTTCATATAATATGAAGTTATTGATAACCCAATTAGCCTTAGGATATTGAGATGTCATTGGTCAATGAAATGGATGAGATAGAATGGGATTGAAGATGAAGAGGGAGGGGAGACGAGACAAACACAAATTGGTCATGGGAGGAGTTTTATCAAATTAAAATCATTCATTCATTTTGGGAGATGAAATGTACATTTCATCAATTCCCTAAATCCAATGATTTAAATCCAACAAAATTCAAATCAACCTTGACCAAAGCCCAAACATATAGTCAACCTTCATAAGCTAATAAAAAAATGGCTCAACATAATTTTCACACAATTAAACAATTAAAAATCAAATTAAAATGTATTAAATTGAATTATGTTTTATCAAAAACCTAAAACCTCTTCAAAACACCAAATAAATGGCCAAGAGATTTATCATAGGTCAAACAAGGTCAAAGGACCTTGGAGAAATTTTTTCATTATTTTTGAAAAGTCAGAAGTATTTTTAAACAATTAAAAATATGCATAAAAACAATTAAGTCATGAAAAATATCAATATTAATCCAAAGAATAATTTTAATTCATAAAATGAAAGAGGAAAATTGATGAGTCACCATTTACATTGAGTTTTCATCACTAATCCGACGCAAAACAAAGACATTTGACACACTGTACAAGCATTTATGGTACATTTCGAGTTAGTTTTACTTCCGTTATTTTATTTACGCGTTTTTAATCTTTATTATGTTTTACCTTTTATTATCTTGATTTTATGCGTGGGATAGCTGTGTTTTTGTCCGACAGATCCAGGCAGAAGAACCGGAGAACTCAGAACAAGACAGTGCAAGATTCCGACACGCAAAGGAGCAGAAAACCCTGATACAGGAAGCCTGACACGGCCACCCGTGTCAGGGCAATGGAAGCAAGTGAAGAAAACAATAGCCTGACACGGCCACCCGTGTTAGCTGACACGGACCGTGTCAAGCAGAAACCTCAACCGTGTCACCCCTGCCATGGGCGTCTCAGCTTAAACAGTAGGCTGACACGGCCACCCGTGTCAGCTGACACGGGGCGTGTCAGCCCAAGCCCAAAATTTTCAATCTTCTCGGGCTTTTCATTCTGCGGGCTTTTTAGAGACATCCTTGGACCTGTCCAACTGTTGTAGGGAACTTTCACTATAAAAAGAGGTCTTCTGTCAAAGGAAAAATCATCTTGGAATACGGCAAACCACAATATTGTGAAGCGATCAAGTATTACAGAGATCAAGGCATTTGGAGAGCTGAAGAGATTCATGAGCAGGAGCGATTGAAGATCAAAGTCATCCAATTACTTGTAATGTGTAATTTTTATCTTGAATTTGTTTTAAACAATATGAGTAGCTAAACCCCCCAATGCTAGGGGGTGTCCCTGATTTAGAATTGTAATGAATTTGAGTTTACATTTGCATTTATAATATTTTGTTTACAGTAACCTTTTGATGTGTTTATTGCTTTCTCTTTCGGACCAATTGAGATTGATTTGTGGTTATCAATTAGGCTGGACCGCCATTGATAAGGTTTTCATCAGGTTACTCTACAGTAGATATCACCTAGGACTAGGGATACCATGTATGAACCAGAGCATTCTTGATACTATACAGCTTAACTTCACCCTAATTGGCTATGGACATAGGAATTAGGGTAGATTGATTAAAGGTTTTCTCACCAAGGACTTGGGAGAAAACACCCTTGAGAACTGGTAGTGATTGATATTTGTTAATGCAATAGTAACTCAGAGTTGTTACAGGGATAAATCATACACCTTCCCTGACATTGTTCCTTTTTCTCTATAAACCCTTATTTTCATATTTCTTTACCTTTACTTTTATTATTATATTTTTACACTCAAAAACCAAATTAATACTTTTTGTTTAATTGAATGATAATTTAAACTCAATAATAACGTACAGTCTTTGAGATCGACATTCGGGGAATTTCCCCATTATTACTATAAAAAGCAAAATAGTACACTTGCTATTTTCCCGATCAAGTTTTTGGCGCCGTTGTCAGGGACTGCCAAAAATATAGAGTTTAATTTTAAGTTCAATTAAAATTTTGTTGCTCTGCAATAAAATTATTTTTCTGTCTTTTATATATTTTCATTCACTAATCTGTGTATGCGAGGAGAGCCCTCAGCAAAATTTATTTTTGACGCAGAGATCGAGAGAACCCTGCACCAAAGACGCAGAGAACAAAGAGTGGATTCTACAGAAGAAAGTACCTCTGATCACTCAGAAGTCAAGGAACCAATGGCTGAAGTTCCTCCAATTCCACCTCATCCACCTCCAGAAAGACTCCTGGGTGACTATGAAGGTGCAAACGCACCGGGTGGTCGACTGACCATTGTTAACCAACCGGTGAATGTGACAAATTTTCAACTACATCCTAGCACGATAAATCAATTGGAAAGAAAACCTTTCATCGGAAAGGTTAATGAAGATGCCAACAAACACCTGCAAAGATTTCTGACCATGAGCACCACCTTGAAAATTGATGGTCATACTGATGAAGCAAAAAAATTAAGAATGTTCCCGTTTACTTTAGCTGAAGACGCGGAAGAATGGTTCTATTCTCTTCCTGCCGATAGTATCATATCCTGGGATGAGATGGAAACTGCATTCTTAAATGAGTACTTCCCAGCATCAGTATTCCTGAGAAAAAGATATGAAATCCTTAATTTCAAACAAAAGGATGGTGAATCATTGGGAGACACTTACAAAATATTCAAAAGGATCTTAGTAGCGTGTCCAACTCATAATATGGATCAGACCGAACAAATGCAGATGTTCGTCAATGGGCTGAAAATAAAAACAAAGCAGTTGATTGATACAGCAGCCGGTGGCTCAACAAATTTCTCAACAGCCACTGGTATCAAGAGGATTATTGAAGCAATAGCTGCCAATGAGCATCTAGAGCTATACGACAGGTGTACCAGTCAGCCAGATGGGGTGATTGATCTAAAATTAGAGACAAATAAAATCCGTCTAGAAGATACAGTTGCTGCCGAAATAGACAAAAAGCTGAAAGCTATGAATATAGGTACTCAACAGATAGCGCAGGTTCAGCCAGCTCAGGCGAGCACTTGTGAAATCTGTAATGGACCTCATCACACGGTCTATTGCTTTGCAACTCCCTAACAAATTGAAGAGATCAAATTCTTGAAGCAGAATAATCCCTATTCTAACACTTACAATCCAGGTTGGAAGAATCATCCAAACATCTCCTGGAAAGATCAAAAAGGGAATGTTCCACAACAGGGTCAAGGTCAATATCAGACTCAATATCAATAACAACAAGCTCCAAGGAAAGCAGAATGGGAGATTTCCATTGAAAACATGGCAGCTCAAAATAGGCAATTTGAAGAAGAGACTAGAAACAATCAGAAAAACACCACCGCCTCCCTAAAGAATCTTGAAGTTCATCTGGGGCAGATAGCACAACAACTAGCAAGTTCTCGAACACCAGGTTCCTTACCAAGTGAAACAGTTCAAAATCCGAGAGGTCAGGAGAATGTTAATATTGTCACGACGACAGGGAAATAGGCTGCTAAAAAGAAAAAAAATTATATCACCGAGCGAGCCGACTAAAGAGGAAACTACAAAAGAAACTAAACCGGTGATTAAGTTGCCCTACCCTCAGAGAGTGACAAAGAAGGAACCTAGCGAGTCAGACTTGGATAAATTCATGACAATGTTTAAAAGGGTTGAGGGTCGTATGTCTTTGTTCGAAGCATTCGAAAGAATGCCCATGTACAAGAAATTCATGGAGGAGGTACTGGCTGAAAAGAAACCAACCACCGAAGAATAGGTAGCCTGGAAGGAACAGTATAGTGCAAACTCACTAGGGCAGAAAATTCCTAACAAACAAAAGGATCCGGGAACGGTAACAGTACCATGCACAATTAAAGAAAGAACCTTCAAAAAGGTACTAATAGATTCTGGAGCTAGTGTGAATCTGATGCCATTATCGATCTATCACAAGTTGGGTATTAAAAATATCAGTGGTATAAAGACCAATTTGAAGTTTGCGGATCACTCAAGAAAAGATGCATATGGTATGGCTGAAGATGTGTTGGTAACAATAGAGGACTTGATTTTTCCAGTTGATTTTGTAATCCTAGACATACCTGAAGATGATGAGGCACCCATCATTCTGGGTCGACCTTTCATGCAGACAAGTCGATGCAATCTCGACATGGATCAGGGCACGTTAACCTTGAAAGTTCACGACAAAGAGATAACATTGAATGCTATTGAAGACCGGGAGCTAGAGGAAGATACAAAATCTCACTATCAAGTGGGCGTAATCAAGACAGAGGCGAGAAGGCAAAGTAACATACCAACATCAGAGAAAGATACAGGAAGGCCCTCTCGACTCTCCTCGCTGCCATTAGCCACCCTGAATGGAAAGACTCCCGTTTCCATTCCAAAAACCAAGAGAAAGAAAAGAAAACGAAAACAAGGTAAGGATATGAAGGACTTGTGGCACAAAGGGATCCATATTAATGAAAGAGACGGCTTCCTATTTTTGGACAAGATGGGCAACAAGGTTTGGAGGCTGAAGTACCCCCCCATAACAAGGGGAATGAACCGTCGAGCCATGGGGCGTTAAACGAAGCGCTTCGTGGGAGGCAACCCACGCTCTTTATTTCTAATCAGTTGTGTGTGTCTATAGGTTTATACAGGGGCTCTACAAGGAGGGACCATCTCATAGCCAGAGGAACCAGCAGTTGAACTGACGAGAAAACCAATAAATGGCCAAAAGCACAGCCTGACACGGCCACCCGTGTCAGCTAACACAGGCCGTATCAGGAGAGGAAACATGTATGAAGAATTTTGGAAAATAGTGGCCTGACATGGCCACCTGTGTCAGCTGACACGGGCCGTGTCAGGAACATTGTAAGAAATTGGACTTTTGGAGTTTGTAAACAGTGGCCTGACACGGGCGGCCGTGTCAGCTGACACGGCCCATGTCAGGAGCACTGTAAGGAATTTCTGGAACATGGTAAAATAGTAGCCTGACACGGCCATCCGTGTCAGCTGACACGGCCGTGTCAGGCAGGCGGATTTTTTGAATTTTTTTTGAAATTTTTTATTTTTCGTGGGGCCCACCCACTTAATCCACTATTAACCACACCTTTTCCCCAATTACCTCATCATTATCTGATTTTCATCCCACACATCATTACCCTCTCTCATCATTCTTCATCTCTTTCTCTCACAATCTTTCAAAATTCCATTAAACCTCACTCACCTCACCACACAAAACCTTCCATAACCTCAATTTCCACTCACTTATCGCCAAAACACCCTTTACAAATATTACTCCACTCGTTGTCTCGGTCCTAACCACGGTTTCAGATTTTCATAACTCAAAAGTTCAGAATATTTCTATTTTTTGTAGGTCCAAAATGCCCCCGCGGAGAATCCTCACCGGAAAGCAACAACTTGTAGAGATGGCGAAGTCACGGAAGCGCCCGAGTCGGAATCCTAATCCACACAACATTGTGTTTGACAATCCGAAACAAGAACGGCAATACCAAATTCACCGGAAGCGCAAACTCACGCCAATAAGGTATATGTGTGAGCATACTGTAAACGCTCTAGAGCTGAAAATTGAGGTAGACCGGATGTTCCATGTTTTGGGAATGCTCGAGTTTATGAGTTTGGAAGCGCCAACCTACGAGCGCATTACTCTCGAGTTCCTCGGCACGTTGGAATTCCAGCTGGAAAAGCGGTGGATTTACACAACCAGGTATTATTTCGGCACCTTACGTTTCCGGTTGTTTAACAATTATCATGAATTGTCTGTTGAGGAGTTAGCTGCAATACTCTGACTCCCTCTGGACGAACCTGGAGCGGTCCCAAACGGGTTCTCACCTAAGGATTTTTGGATCGCCATCACCGGGAGGACGAATTACTCCTCCAAAGGTGCGAAAGCCTCGGGCATCCAGAATCCATGTTTCAGGTACGCCCAAAAAGGTTTAGCTTATACCCTGTTTGGAAGAGACGATAACACTATGGTAGCTACTCAGAGAGCTATTCTTTATGTACTCGATGGCTCAAACCAAAACCATCAATGTAGCTGCCTTTGCAGCAGATTACCTGGGCAGAGTCGGTCGAGCTAACTCCGGAGGCATATCCGTAGGAGGAATGATCACCCATATTACATTGCATTTAGGGTATCAAGTTGTTTTACTCGAGGACACGCCAATTGCAGGTAACACAAAAATTGACATGTCTGCTCTAATTTCCCAAGGTATGATTGTTGTTGCCCCTACTTACTATTCCGTACTCATCCATAAGAGGTTTATCATTGCTCTGCCGGATCCGGACAGAGTTGTTATTATTGACTGTGCTAATTGGATGTATGTGAGCGCCGATCCCGATGCGGATGAAGGCCACGAAACTGACCATTTTACTGCAGGTGAGCAATTTGTGGAAGACCAGGCAGAAGGAACGGAAATAGAAGAAGAAGATCCCCAAGCACCTCCTGAGCAGTTTGTCCCACAGCATCAGGAACCCACCTAGCAGGCAGCGGGTTCATCATCTTGGTCAACTGACCAATGGAGTTGGGTACAGACTGAGATAGGTGACTTGAGGACTGAACAGCAACGGCAAGGCATCAAGCAAGCCCGTCAGGGAGCGATGTTGGATGAGATGAGCAGCATGATGCGACAGTTGATGTTGCATTTCCCACAACCACCTCCTCAATAGGACCTTGTGAGTACCCTCCTCCGCGCTTGTTCGAAAACATTGTGGACAATGTTGAGTTCAAGTGTAGGGGAAATTTTATGTCTTTTATTAGTATTTGGTTATTGTGTTATTTTGACTTTTTACTTTTGTATTCTAGATTTAATTTGTCTGTTGAAGGTACATTATGCTGCAAGTGTGTGTGTCAAGTCTGTGTTAACAGGTTGGAAAAAGTAATGATCACAATTGAGAGTGGATGAAAGATCACACCACTCACCATGACTTGTTCTGAAGGATCTCCCCATAAAGTGACACTGCTGAAAGTAAAGATCGGACGCAACGTACACAGCTTAACCGACACGAGTATCCTGTATATTCCGAAGTAAGAAAGCAATTGCACCAAATTAAGGAGCATTGTGGATCCTGTCAAAGCTGAACCAAACCAAATGAGTCATAAAAAGCCAAACACATAAATCATCATGAGCGTCATTCAGGTTTGTCTTTATCACTCTAAATTTGCATAAACTCTCTGGGACTGTCACTACATGATACACACACTGAGGCACGTTGTTTGTAATTAACCCCGAGCCTTTCTAGCCATCTCGAATTATTATATCCCTCGTTAACCCCCTTTGAGCCTATATCCATTTTTTGTTTAAAACACCATAAATGAAACCATTGGCCAAAACACTTCCCCACCCTGTTCAGAGTCATGAGAATGCATTCAAAGCTGTGTTGAAAAGCTAAGTTTGGGGTAAAAACCCCAAAAGCTCTCAAAGCCCAAGAAAGTGCAAAAACAAAAGAAAAAGAAAAAAATTGATGAATCGAGAGAAAAAGAAAAATAAAAATCGACTACTCGAAGATTCAAAAGAAAGAAGCACGGAAAAGGGCTGTCAGTAAAAAAGAAATAAGAAAAGAAAACTGAGGAAATAAAAGAAACAAACACAATATGTAACATCGACTCTGAACCAAAAGCCCCTTGTTTTCCTTTTTTTTTTTAATCCATACCCTAACCCAAGCCAAGCTACAACCCGAAAGACCTCAAAAGTGTGTGTGTGTTATGTGTAGGTGATGAGAAAAGAGAGACTATTCAAACTTGTGAGTGATATTGCATACTTTGAATTCTGAGTGTAAACAGTTTACACCGAGAGAATTGGTGAGAATGTGAAATAAGCTGACAGGTGAAACGGTGCATTGAAGTGGAAGTGTGAATGATGACTTACGAGGATAGGCAGGACTTGTGGAAGGAAAAGGGAAAACGTTCGCGAATGATCTTAGCAGTGGTGGAAAAGCATAAAGAATTCTGGGGAGTGATAATGAAACATTACTTGGGACAAGCAATGAGCTAAGTTTGGAGTTGTGATCAGTCACCATTTACATTGTGTTTTCATCACTGATCCGACGCAAAACAGAGACATTTGACACACTGTGCAAGCATTTATGGTACATTTCGAGTTAGTTTTACTTCCGTTATTTTATTTACGCGTTTTTAATCTTTGTTATGTTTTACCTTTTATTATCTTGATTTTATGCGTGGGATAGCTGTGTTTTTGTCCGATAGATCCAGGCAGAAGAACCGGAGAACTCAGAACAAGACAGTGCGAGATTCCGGCACGCAAAGGAGCAAAAAACCCCGACATAGGAGGCCTGACACGGGCCGTGTCAGGGCAAGGGAAGCAAGTGAAGAAAATAGTAGCCTGACACGGCCACCCGTGTCAGCTGACACGGGCCGTGTCAGGCAGAAACCTCAACCGTGTCACCCCTGCCATGGGCGTGTCAGCCCAAGCCCAAAATTTCCAGTCTTCTCGGGCTTTTCATTCTGCGGGCTTTTTAGAGACATCCTTGGACCTGTCCAACTGCTGCTGGGAACTTTCACTATAAAAAGAGGTCTTCTGCCAAAAGAAAAATCATCTTGGAATACGGCAAACCACAGTATTGTGAAGCGATCAAGTATTACAGAGATCAAGGCATTTGGAGAGCTGAAGAGATTCATGAGCGGGAGCGATTGAAGATCAAAGTCATCCAATTACTTGTAATGTGTAATTTTTATCTTAAATTTGTTTTAAACAATATGAATAGCTAAACCCCCCAATGCTAGGGGGTGTCCCTGATTTAGAATTGTAATGAATTTGAGTTTACGTTTGCATTTATAATATTTTGTTTACAGTAACCTTTTGACGTGTTTATTGCTTTCTCTTTCGGACCAATTGAGATTGATTTGTGGTTATCAATTAGGCTGGACCGCCATTGATAAGGTTTTCATCAGGTTACTCTATAGTAGATATCACCTAGGACTAGGGATACCCTGTATGAACCAGAGCATTCTTGATATTATACAACTTAACATCACCCTAATTGGCTATGGACATAGGAATTAGGGTAGATTGATTAAAGATTTTCTCACCAAGGACTTGGGAGAAAACACCCTTGAGAACTGGTAGTAATTGATATTTGTTGATGCAATAGTAACTCGGAGTTGTTACAGGGATAAATCATACACCTTCCCTGAAATTGTTCCTTTTTCTCTAAAAACCCTTATTTTCATATTTCTTTACCTTTACTTTTATTATTATATTTTTACACTCAAAAATCAAATTAATAATCTTTGTTTAATTGAATGATAATTTAAACTCAATAATAACGTGCAGTCCTTGAGATCGACATTCGGGGAATTTCCCCATTATTACTATAAAAAGCAAAATAGTATACTTGCTATTTTCCCAATCAAAAATATTTAAAATATTTTGGTGAAAGTCCCATATTTTTCGGATCAATAATGAATTTAATATGAATTAAATAAAAATAATCAATTAAAAGAAATATTCAGAAATTCAAAAAAAAGAGTCATTTGATCTCCCTCATTAATTGAGGTGGCAGATCAGATGGATGAAAGTGCTCGTTCCATGGTGCACTGCAGTCAACGCAACATAGGCTTGGTATTCGAAAGCAACGCATTAGATTAAAACATTTTAAAGGGATCCTTTGGTTGAGATGCATGACAACACATCACCGGAGTCAGAGCTCCGGTCTTCTTCTCCGGTGGACCTCACCGGACTGGTCCACCATCAACCATCACCAAAATGAAAAAGCAAGACATGGATTTAAAGAAAAAATGTCCAGGAGCTCGAAGTTGGCCTCAATTTCGTCCAATTCCAAGTATATGAAAAGATACAGGGATTTGAATTTTGAGGATCATGAACTGAGTTGCTTCGATTTGACCTCAAAGTAACTCAATCTTGTTGCCTACATTGGTAGGACTTCAGCAAACCAACAATCAGTCAAAATGGATGAGAAATGAAAGAGAATCGAAAAAGAAAAGTTTCTGAAATCTCACCTTCGAGGAGCTTCAGTTTAGCTTGATCTTGCTTCCAATTTGGCTTGGCTTGACACTACAAGCTTGCAGAAGATAATATGGATGGTTAAAAAGTTTGGACTCTTGGAGTTTCAATCCTAAAACAGAAGGAGAATTGAAACTCGAATTTTCAAAAAAACCTTCAAGATTATCCTTTCAATGGTGTTTGGGGGAAGAAGGGGGTCGAAGCTTGGGCAAGAGGGATCCTATTTCTGATCATGAAGGGTCTTCTTTATAGCCAATGTGAATGATATTTGCACACTTCCAAATTTGGAAAATTTTCAATTTCTCCCTTGCATGGATCTATGGGCGTGCACTAGGCCCATGAGATGATGCCATATGATCCAAAATTCAATGTACTTCATGCTGAAATCATGTTAGAAGCTCATGCAAGTGTGTGTGAAAATTGGAACTTGAAATTGTCCAAACGGTGCTTTAACTTACACCCATGCGCAAGTCCCTCAATTTTAATCCAAATGGGATAATCTTGGATGTTTTGGAGAGGTGGGATCAAGGGGAACAACTTTCATGTTGAACACTTTTTCATGTTGAACACTTTTTCATTTGAAGCTTGGATCATGATGAATTTTGATGTGCAAGTTTGGGAAATCAAACATATTTGAAAATTTTCTAAGTCCCAAGTCAAATGTTCATTTCTTCCACTTTGAATAACTTTTTCTATGGACTTCAAATGAGAAAAGTTCCTTCATCAAAGTTGTAGCTCTTTCAAACATATTCAATTTGGTCACAAATTTGACCTCATTTGGATTTGTCATGAATGAGTTAGGCATTTTAGAAATTGAGGAAAATCACTTGTTCAATAGTATTGGCCCAAAATGACCTATAATGTTTCCTCTTGGCACATGCATTTGCAAGTTGAATCTGCACTTCCTCCAAACATCAAAGTTTAAGTATACATCTTGAATTTGATCATGCAATTTGGATGGATTTCATCTCATAAAAATTGATCAAGTTATGGTCTTGGGAAGTTGACCTCCAAACTAGGGTTTAGACAAAATGACCTATAATCTTTCACCATAAAAAATGACTTTCCAAGAAAAACTAGAGCTTAACTTCAACATGAAAGTTATTTGTAATGCCATTTAGAGTATGTTTTCTCTTGGAATCATTTTCATATGACAAAAATTGTAGGAGGTAGGGTCTAGGGAACCCCAGTTTTAACCAGTTGACTTTCTCTAGTCAACCACCATGAACCAACTTGCTAGCTTGACATTCTCTTGACCTTTGGAACTTATAGAGGATCATATATGCACAAGATAATGTAATATGGAGTATACCTTTAAATATTTGATCAATTATTGAGAAAACTTGTTGAAGAAGTCACACAAGTTACCCAGATGAATTAGGGTTTCCAAGGTAAACCAACTTCAAACTCTTGGTGATTTCTTGATCAAAATAATATGTGAAGATCATGGGGATCCATATATGATGTCTAGAGCTAATGTAAACCAACTCTTGATTGATCTCCTTGCATTGAGGGTCTCAAACCCTAGATATGAACTTGATAGAGCATAGGTGAGCATGTACATTATCTACAAAAGCAACAAACTATATATTGACATATTTTTGGTATTTTGGTTAGTGAATAAAGAAAAAACAAAATATGATACAATCTAAAGTGCTTGGTGACCTCTCCCAATACAAACCCTAATGAATGAGGGGTAGGGAGGATGCCAAGGTGTGATCCCAATGCCAATGCATATGATGAGATAGCATGAGGGATCTTAGGGTCAAAATTGGGGTCTTACAGCTGCCCCTATTTAAGAACGTTCTAGCTGAGGAGATGAAGGTTAAAATATTCGTATCGACTCAGTAGAATGGACTTAAATAACAACAAAAGAAAGAAATTTTGGTCCCTAAGAGACCTCATGATGCATATGATATGAAATGTTAAAAAATAATCTTTGTGGGGAGAATGTTGCCACAAAGGAAAAGAATTCAGAGAGACTGAAATTCCTCAGGAGCCTGATGCATTTCATAAGGAACACTCACTGAGAAAACAGAGACTCTGGGGGATAAAATGTTATGCGTAGGCCAGGCCACAACTTAAAACTGTTGGGGGACACGAGGGATTCCATGAAAATAAATCGATGGAAAGACTCAATCGGGGATAAAAGGAAAAATCCGCAGGGGAAACAGGTAAATTAGAACAAAGCTGAAATGCCTGAACCAAATAGGGGACAGCGATTTCACTGAGGAAATGCACACTCAAACTCGACTAGGGATGAAATGAGCTTCAACACAGGAGTATCAGAAGTATATTATCCACTACCGGTTACTGGGTAAGTAGATAACAAAATCTGTCAGAGAGAACATTTGTTACCGGTCAGGGTAAACATATCAAGGATGACTCACTAAGGGCAACCAGGAGGTGCATTCATTACCAATTACTGGGTAAGAATAAACTGCTGGGGAAAAGCCAAAATAGGATTTACAACTACCGGTTACTGGGCAGAAGAACAAAGAGAGAGAATATTTGTCACTGATTAAAGTGAACATATCAAGGATAGACTCAACGGGAAAAATATTTGTGATCGATTAAGATGAACATATCAAGGATAGACTACCGAAGAAAGTAGGAATTACATTTATCAGTTACTGGATAGAATACCAAAAGAGAGAATATCTGTCACCGGTTAGGGTGAACATTTCAATGATAGACTCCGCAAAAGGGGAAACAGGATTTACAACTACCGACTATTGGGAAGAAGACCAAAAAGAGGAGGAAACCTGTCATTGATTAGGATGAACATATCAAGGATTAACCCTCTGGGAAAAGAAATAGGGATTACAACTACCTTTTTACTGAGTAGAATACCAAAAGAGAGAAAATCCATCATCGGTTAGGGTGAACATATCAAGGACAGGCTCAAAAATGAAAGAAAATTTGTCATCAGTTTAGATGAACATATCAAGGATAGACTTTTTGGGGAAACGTGAAAATGGATCTGCTGGGGAGAATAAAGGAAGCAGATTACTTTTACCGTGTATTGGGCAAAAGTAAAGTACTCGTAAATTGAGAAGAATATTACCAGTTACTAGGTAACATACTCTCAGGAGACCCAAAAGTATCTATCTAGAAAGAAAATGTCAATCAAAGACTCAACCCAATGAGGATATAACTCAAGGGGAATGATTCCATCCAGATAATCAACTGGGGAGGAAGCTGAAATAATAATCATCCACGAGGAAATAACTCAGTGGGGAATGATAAAGGTTAAATTCTTTCTGCTTAAGGGGGATGACACTTTACAATTGAAAGAGGACAGACACACTGAATTTGTGCGGGAGGAAAGGATATCACCATAGCAGAGGATCAGATAAATAATGAATCACAAAGTGTAACAATGTAATAATGAAATTTATGAATGTATATGTATATGTATATAGGATGATTATGTTGACAAAATGATCGCAAAGGATACAAATGTCACCGATCTGAATCATCAATACAACACTCAGCCAATCTCAACAAGAGGGAATCAATTAGAGAAAGAGAGGTTAAGGATGAGCGTAAATTATCCATCTCAAAGGCTCAACCCTGGTTGGGGAAAAGGAAAAGATCTGCCGAGGATCTGCACCATCAACCCTACGGGGAATTTTAGGTCAACACCATATCAAATGGGAGACAACCTTGCAGAGGACTAGAAATATTGCTCAAGAATCAGTTCTAATTGAAATCAGTTGGCGACTTGAGGGGAAACAAAATCTTGTGTTGGATCTATGCAAACAACTGAGAAAATGCACCTTTAAAACAAAGGAGGCAATTACGAACTCAGCTGGGGAAACCAACAAAACTCGGCTGGAGATGCTGAAATGCTACTGGGGAGAAAACAGAGATCACACCAACTGCTTGGGGAAAACGAACAATGCTTCACATTTTAGGGATCACATGTTCTCAGACCGCTGTTGATATTCCTTAAATGAAATTGATTGCTCTTAAAAAGTAACTGCTTTTATTAATTAAGAAAACATGATTTTGATTTTGTTAAAATTCAATTTTGAACTAATCATCATGAAAATTTAATTCTATTTGGATGGAAGATAAATAAGAGTAGAAACAATTGGATAAAAGTTCAACTTTATTTAATTGAATGGTAGTCTGTAAATGATAAGACTCCATAGATCTTTACAAAAGTTAAAAAATGGTAAATGACATGGAAAGGGCTACATTGTATACAATGATCACTAATCCTTCTACCGACTTAAATATCCATTGTGCTTTTGGTTTTGGTTGAAAATGAATCAGAACACAATGACGTACTCAAGAATGTCTTCAAGACTGAAAATCAACGAGATGCGGTTACTTGCCATGATCCCTAACTTTTTGCATAAATTTCCCCAAGGTTGGATACTCAATTTATCGAGATAATTATTTTTCTGTTTTATGTCTCTAATTTTTGCCTGGATCGCCCTTTCGGGTTTTCAATCCACCGAGACGCTCATTTTTGCCTAAGCTGCCCTTTCGGGTTTTCAACTTAGTGAGCAATTCTTTTCTTTTTAGGCAAAGTATTTCTTGACTGCATCAGCATTCACAGGACGTGTGAACTCCTCACCATGCATAGTTGTAAGAATCAAAGCACCACCTGAAAAGGCTCTCTTAACAACATATGGGCCTTCATAATTAGGAGTCCGTTTGCCCTAGCATCTAGTTTGAAAGATAAAATCTTCTTGAGCACAAGGTCGCCTTCTCTGAATACACGAGGCCTGACTTTCTTATCAAATGCATTCTTCATTCTTTATTGATATAGCTGACCATGGCACATGGCAGTTAACGTCTTCTCTTCAATCAAATTCAGGTGGTCATACCTGGTCTGACACCATTCAGCTTCTGCCAACTTGGCTTCCATCAAGACGTGCAATGATGGGATCTCAACCTCTACTGGGAGCACGACTTCCATACCATAAACAAGCGAAAAAGGGGTTGTCCCTGTTGAAGTGCGGATGAATGTACGATACCCATGCAAAGAAAATGGGAGCATTTCATGCCAATCCTTGTAGGTCACAAGCATCTTCTGGATGATCTTCTTAATGTTCTTATCTGTAGCTTCAACAGCCCCATTCATCTTATGTCTGTAGGGAGAAGAGTTATGATGTGCAATCTTGAAGTCTTTGCAAAGAGCTTCAACCATATTATTGTTCAAGTTTGATCCATTATCAGTAATGATATTACTTGGCACGCCATACCGACATATAATCTGATTCTTGATAAACCTCATAATAACTTGCTTGGTTAAATTCACATACGATGCCGCTTCAACCCACTTTGTGAAGTAATCAATAGCCACCAGAATGAAACGATGTTCGTTTGAAGCTTTGGGCTCAATCATGCTAATCATATCAATTCCCCACATGGAGAAGGGCCATGGGGAGGAAATAACATTAAACAGTGTCGGTGGAACATGAATCTTATCTGCATAGATTTGACACTTATGACATTTCTTCACAAACTTGCAACAGTCAGATTCCATTGTCATCCAATAATAACCTTCTCTCAACATCTTCTTCGTCATAACATGTCCATTGGAATGAGTACCAAAGGAACCTTCATGGACTTCGGTCATCAACAAGTTTTCTTCGTGTCTATCCACGCATCTGAGTAGAACCATATCGAAGTTTCTCTTGTAAACAACATCACCATTCAGGTAGAAGTTGCCAGCTAATCTCCTCAAAGTCTTATTATCTTTCAAAGATGCCCCAGGCGGGTAAATTTCACTTCGGAGAAAACATTTGATATCAAAATACCACGACTTTTCATCTTTGATCTCTTCAACAACAAACACATGAGCTGGCCTATCAAGATGCATCACAGCTAAATTAGGAACTTCATTCCAGAATTTTACCACAATCATTGAAGCCAACGTTGCAAGAGCATATGCCATCCGACTTTCATCTCGAGGGATATGATGAAACTCAACCTTTGTAAAGAAAGTTGAAATCATCCTCGCATAATCTCTATATGGTATCAAATCGGGTTGATTTGTCTCCTATTTACCTTTGATCTGATTTACAACCAAATTCGAATCTCCATAGACGTCAAGATACTTGATTCTGAGATCAATGGTCTCTTCAAGCCCCATGATGCAAGCTTCATACTCAGCCATATTATTTGTACACTTGAAAGTCAATCTAGCTGTAAACAGAAAATGCATTCCTTGAGGAGTAATAATCACTACCCCAATGTTATTACCATACTGATTTACATCTCCCTCGAATACCATGCCCCAACGGGAACCAGGTTCTGGCCCTTCTTCAAGCAATGGTTCATCACAATCTTTCATTTTCAAATACAAGATCTCTTCGTCAGGAAAATCATATTGCACTGACTGATAATCTTCAATAGGTTGGTGAGCCAAATGGTCAGCCAAGACATTATCTTTAATATGTTGGTAGTAAATTTCATATTCTTTCTTTCCAGTTTCGTCTTGCTGACCAAGAACACAGCCCATACTTTCGTAAAGCACAGTCAAATACATGATCAACGGTCTTCCTTCAACAGGCGGAGACAGAATCGGAGGTTCAGGCAGATATTCTTTGATATTGTCAAAAGCTTTCTAGAAATCTTTGGTCCAATCACAAGACTGATATTTCCAAAGAAGCTTGAATATATACGCATATGTGGCAGTCATATGCGATATGAATCTTGAGATATAATTCAAGCGGCTGAGAAAACATTTGACTTGCTTCTCAGTTTTGGGCGCAGGAATCTCTTGTATTGCTTTGACCTTGGCAGGATCAACTTCAATACCCTTCTCACTGACAATAAAGCCCAACAACTTACCAGAACGAACACCAAATGTACACTTATTGGGATTCAAGCGGAGTTTGTACATCCTCAAACGCTGGAATAACTTCAACAAATGCTCAACATGTTCTTCTTCATCACTGGATTTAGCAATCATATCATCGACATAGACTTCAATCTCTTTATGCATCATATCATGAAAAAGAGTGGTCATAGCTCTCTGGTAGGTTGCACCAGCATTTTTTAAACCAAAAGGCATCACTCTATAACAGAATGTTCCCTAGGGTGTAATGAATGTGGTCTTCTCCATATCCTCGAGTGCCATCTTGATCTGATTCTAACTGGAAAATCCGTCCATAAATGAAAAGGCTTTGAATTTAGTTGTATTCTCTACCAACATGTCAATGTGTGGCAGAGGAAAATCATCTTTCGGACTAGCTTTGTTCAATTCTCTATAATCAATGCACATACAGACTTTTCCATCCTTCTTTGGAACAGGCACAATATTGGCCACCCACTACGGATACTCAGCAGTAACAAGGAAACCTACATCGATCTGCTTTTGCACTTCTTCTTTGATTTTCACTGCCATATCAGAATGAGTTCTCCGCAACTTCTGCTTGACTGGGGAGCATTCTGGCCTCAACGACAATCTATGCTCCACAATCTCAGAATCTAAACCAGGCATGTCTTGATAGGACCATGCAAATACATCTGAATACTCTCGGAGAAGATCAACCAACCCCTTCTTAACCTCTGGACACAGTTAAGACCCAATACTGACTTCCTTTACCTCGTCTTCGGAACCCAAGTTGACTAACTCAATCTGCTCTTCAAATGGTTGAATGACTTTTTCGTCGTGCTCAAGTAGACGAGACAATTCATCAGACACTTCTTCCTCGCTTTCTTCCTCAACCTCAAACACAGGGAATTCAAAGTTTGGAGAAGGAGTAGGATCATTATATTCAAAGGGTTTAGATGCCAACCTGCATAATGATTTGATATTTTGATTTTAGAGAAGTGAATTGTGACCAAATACTATGCAGATGGACAATTATTATTTATTTATTTATGTTTTTTGTGATTACCATTTTCAGAAAAGAAAAAAGTAAAATAAAAACATCATAGATGTGGATGAATAGAATTGCATTTTATTGATGATGATTTGAAATATGCCCAACAATGTTCACTTCTCCCTTAGGCATAAGAGAAGGATTTAAAAACAAATTACTTAGAGCGATGGACGATAACAGGAACATCAACAGCAACCCAATTGTTGCAAGCCTTTCCATGCATCACAAAATTGGTGCAGTCTTCATCTTCATCACCCTCGATCACAGCAACTGAGTGTTGTTCATTACCATGGGTGAACCCTCCGCTACGGAAACTAGGTTGCATATCTTCAGCTTTGACATAAGACGACCCTCGCTGGAATCCCAAACCGGGTCTGTTCTTGTTCTCGGCAACCTCTACCATACGACCCCACTGATCTGAACTGCCATCTTCGATAATCTTCTTAGCATCTTTGAAAGAGGACATAGGTGCCCTAGTTTTCTTCACTTCACCAATAGATAGAGCTTGGAATGGAGTTCCAACCTCATCCTCAGCTTCTGCATACGAAAAAGACGACATGTGACTTACCAACAACGCTTTCTCTCCACCCACAATGACAAGCTTGTCATTCTTCAGAAATTTCAACTTTTGATATAGAGTGGATGTCATAGCTCCAACCTCATGTATCCATGGCCTTCCCAATAAGCAACTATAGGCCGGGTGAATTTCCATTACTTGAAAAGTGATTTGGAAATCACTCGGACCTATCTTCACTGAGAGGTCCACTTCTCATATAACAGTCTTGCGAGAACCATCAAAAGCTTTGACGACCACGCCACTGTACCTCATCGGGGAGTCTTGATATGATAATCTGGACAAAGTTAACTTGGGGAGTACATTCAAATAAGAACCGGTATCAACCAACACATTTAACAGTGCATCCTCCTTACACTTCATCGATATATGCAGTGCCATATTGTGATTTCTGCCTTCCTCAGGAAGTTTTTCATCACAAAAGCTCAAGTTGTTATAGGAAGTGATGTTAGCCACAATGTGGTCAAATTGATCCACAGTTACATCATGCTCTATCTAGGCTTGCTCCAACACTTTTTGCAATGCTTCTCTGTGCGCTTCAGAATTCATAAGCAGAGACAACACTGAAATCTTCGAAGGAGTTTGGAGCAGCTGCTCCACCACATTAAATTCACTTTTCTTTATCAATCTCAGTACCTCATCATCATCATTAGGCTTCAATTTGCTGAATTCACCAGACTGACCCATTGGAGCACTAACCGGATTCACCACAGGCACATCAACCTTTTTACCAACATCTTCTACATCTTTCAGGAAAAGGGGACCAAAAACATGACTGCTACGGGTCACCTTCGTAACATCAGCAATGTTCACAACAGAATTGGTCGTAGGCAATGGAACCTCTTGACCATTCTCCACTATGGTAGAATTATATTGGTACGAAACAGCTCTATCAGATGCATACGGGATGGGGCCCGCTAACCGTATGACTAACAATGGTACCGATCTATTGAAGTTGTTACTGCTTCTGCTGTCAAACTGAATCACCACCCGCTTCGGGGTCTTAAACACTGGTAATATCACATTCACATCATATATATCCCTCGACTATTGAATCTGGATTAAATTCTCATCCATCAACTTCTGGATATCTCTCTTGACGATCGAACACCCACGGGGGTTTACACTGTAAATCGCACAACCGTCATGGTCATGCTCACAATCACTAATTATACACAAAGTATTATGCATCTCTACCAAGGACCGATGAATATGTCACACATCGAACACTCGGAAACTTCCTAGACAACCATCTACCATATTTACAGAGGAATTACCATGGGCGGGCAATGGGTTGGCTTTCACATTCGATGCAGGGTCCTCAAAGGACACCATCCCAGTCTTCATTAGCTTCTGGACTTCATACTTCAAAGGGTAGCAGTTTTTAATAACGTGGCCGGGAGCTCCTTGATGAAAGGCGCAACAGAGCTCTAGCTTGTACCACCATAAAAGTGGTTCTGGAACTTGAGGCGGATTTCTTGGCAGAAGTAGGTTCTTGAGAACCAAAGATGGATAAAGTTAGGCATATGACATAGGAATAGGGTTAAAAGAGACCTTCTTCCTCTCGAAATTCTGTTGTTGTTGATTATTGTTGTTGTTTTGTTGTAGTTGTTTATTCTTTGTTGTGGCTGTTATTGACGTTGTTGTTGAACTGGTACTGATTGATTGTTTGAAAATACTGGAATAATTGATGAAACTTGGTGATGATGCTGACGCGGTTGCGGATTTCTTTTGATATGAGGCCTCTTCTGCTTCCTTACTGATACTGCATTAGTCCCACCTTCCTTATTTCTGACGAAACTGTTTCCATACTTCTTGCTCGATGATACCTCTTCCTTAGCCAAATGTCCCTCTCAGACTCCTTCTTCCAACCTCATCCCCATGTTCACCATCTCGATAAAATCACTGGGGGCACTAGCAATCATTCATTCGTAATAAAACAAAGTCAGGGTCTTAAGGAAAATCTTGGTCATCTCTTTTTCTTCCAACGGAGGATTAATCTGAGAAGCAAGCTCCCTCCACCTCTGGGCATACTCTTTGAATGTCTCTTTGTCCTTCTGAGACATAGACCTCAAATGGTCTCTATTAGGCGCCATGTCCACATTGTATTTATACTGTTTCACAAAAGCTTCACCAAATCATTGAACATGCGAACACTTGCACTATCCAACCCCATGTACCACCTCAAAGCAGCACCAGTCAAATTGTCTTGGAAATAGTGAATTAATAACTGACCATTATCAATTTGTGTTGACATTTTCCTGGCATACATGACAAGGTGGCTAAGTGGACAAGTATTTCCCTTATACTTTTCAAAGTTAGGGACTTTGAACTTCATCGTGATCTTGACATTCGACACTAAGCAAAGTTCAGCAGCACTCTTACCAAACAAATCTTTTCCTCTCAACATCTTCAATTCCTTTCGCAACTCAAGGAACTTATCTTTCATCTTGTCCATCTTCTAATAAACACCCAGACCCTTATACAGCTCAGAATGGTAGATGATGTCCTCGACATGAGGCAGAGTGTGAACAACTGGAGGCGGAACAGACATGAATGGGCTAGATGCCGGCATGGAAGCGAAAGTAGGCGTAAAACCTTCAGGCACAAAGTCCGGTGGCATTCCCCACGAGAATCCGGTAGGCATAGTCGCAGCAAACTGAGTGGCAGGCACATTTGAGGTAGCAACCTCTGAAATGACAGTCCTCTAAGGAGGAGGAGTTGCAGGCATTGGAGAAGACTGATTCTGAGCAGCGAGAACAGACTCCATCATGGCAGTAAAATGAGCAATCTCATCTTTCATTTCTCGGTTCTCTTGTTCCAAATGTTCCATGATTCTCGGCTGATTGGCGTGAGTGTTGTATCGGTGAGTCAGCTTGGCTGAAGCACAGAAGAATAACCAATAAGACATCTGACAGAAGAAAACCTATTATGCAAATGATGCATGAAATGCAATGTTTTAATTGTTTTTATTTTCAAGGAACATACTATTTTATTTGGAAATATATAACAACGATAGTAACAATTTGATTGACCATAAAAACCTCTTTTATTCATATAATTTTGGAAGGATTACACTGAGTACAATTTCAGAAACCAAAATACAAGTACAAGAGAAAAGGAAACTAATCATCCTAAGGATCCCCTAACAAAAATGTCAGATGATCTGGCTGCAGACGCATACTTCCTTCAGATGCATCGAATCTCTGACTCAAAAGAAGTCTTCATCTGAGCCTTCTCGAGGATAAGTTGATCAACAATCTTCTTCCAAGCACCGGAAGGCTGAGGCATACTAGAAGGAGATGGACCTTCTAGCTACCTTTGTCTCTTCACTGCTCGGTCTTCAAGAAGTTCAATAAGCGCGTCTTTATCCTTAGACTCAAGCTGCAACTCCTCATGCTTTCAGCTCAAAGCATGGAACCGCTCTTCCCGCATATCCTTCTCTTGCTTCATCTTGGCGATTTCATCTTCCAACTCCTCTACATCTTGGTTAGGAAGAGTTAATGGCTCAACCATAACAATAAACATAGGTCTTTCACAAGCATACGACATCTTCAATTCCAAATCTATCTTATTCACCCAAAGAGTGTAAGCTTCCAAAGCTACACAGTTGCACGGACCAAGCTCCGAGCTTCCTTTCCTATGCACATTATGCCAAGCATGTATCATATTTTGCTTCAAATGTTGGGGATCTTTACCCTCTTGATAGAAAAGACCTCTTAACTGAGTGTTATTAGGTTTGTCTCTCAAGGGGAACCCGAGTTGACGACGAGCCAAAGTAGGGTTGTAGTTGATTCCTCCTTGTGTACCAATGAGAGGCACATTATAGAATTCACCAAGACTATCAATAATATCCAAGCTACTCAATGCAGAGTCATACCAAACTATATCATCATTAGTGAGGGACATAAGTCTATGAGACCACCGTAGACATTGTTTGTTCTCCACAAAAGCAGGCGTCTGAGGCAAGTGTGAAATAAACCACTTGTACAAAAGAGGAACACAACACACGATAGTTCCATCACCTTTATAATTCCTTAGATGCAAAGAGAAGTACATATCACCCAACAAAGTAGGCACATGATTTCCAATCAAGAAAATTCTAATAGCGTTAACATCAACAAAACCATCAATGTTAGGGAACAAAGCCAAACCATAAATGAGCAACACAAAGATGGCTTCAAAAGCATCCACACTACCGGCTTGAGCAAAGTCAGTAGTTTTCCCTATGAGAAACTCAGAAGTCAACCCAAATATTCCTCCTTTCTTCACCCAATGAGCCTCAATCTCAGACTTTTTCAAGTGAAGAGCTTCAGCTATAATATGAGATCTGGGAATCTCCTCCAATACACTAAAAGGCACCTTGTCAAAAATGGGAATTCCCAAGAGATGTGCATACTCCTCCAATGTAGGCACAAGCTGATAATCGGGAAAAGTGAAGCAACGGTAGAAAGGATCATAAAACTGAACCAAAACACTCAAGAGTCCTTTAACCATGTCAGCAGACACCACAGATAGGAGCTTCCCATAACGTTGTTTGAAGTCCAAAGGATCTAATACAAAAGATTATAGCTTCCTTACCTCTTTCAAATCGGGACATCTGAAATTGTACTTCTTAGTGTTCCTTTGTCCACAATCCATGGTCTGAAAATATTTGCAAATAAAACCTCAACTCCTTGAAGTTATTTTTCGTATGATGAATGTTATGATGCACATGAATGCATGAATGCAACAATCACAAATAAGGAATCACACAATAGGCAAACAAACAAAGATCAAGGGATGAATCAAGTCATTGTCAAGATCAATCATCCATTTTGGTGGATTATGGTTTTCACCTTATCAACACCCAAGTTCCATTGATATTGACAAGACTTGATTGGATCAACCAAGAATGAAGGGTTTATTGTGAGTCACGAGCATGAAGTCGGGTTAAGAACCGTCCTAAAGGAGTGTACTAAGGATAAAAACCTGTAGATCATGTTCTACAAAGTTCCCAGAGTCTTAATTCCATCTATCGAATATTACAGGTTATGATGACTGACTCATCAACCTATAATATTCTCAAGAGAAACTCATCTGAGTGTAGTATCACGTAACAACTGTTATCAAGTCTACACTTGAACAGTCTCCGCACTACGTCCTAAATAGGCTAAGTTGGATTAAATGTTCTATGGTCCTCAACTTCTCGAACCCAAATCAGAGAAAGTAATGCCTAACCACAAATAACTCGTGTGACATCAATAGCTCCAAAAGGATCTCCACTGAGTAGATGGATCTAAAGCCAACTTGTTAAGGACTACTCCACACAAGTCGAACATGACTATACCATCCTCCTATATTAATTGCACTCAAGTTCAGGTTAGAACTTATCTCACCACTCAGAGATCACCGAGCACAACAAGCAGATTATATCACACAAACAAATATACAAACATCAAATATACAATTATATACACATAAAAAAGTAGGATAAACCCACTTAGGACTACTCCCCAGCAGAGTCGCCACTTAATTTCAGTAGTGGTAAATTGATGACCATTAAGCTATGGATAAACTTAACGTCAATAAAACCAGAGTTGCCACCGCACTTTTATTGTTTCAGAAGGAAAAGGGAAAAGTACGAACAAAACCCAAAGATAAGAAGTTTTCAAATCAAAACTAATAAAATGCCAGAGATTACAGGTAAGGGGGTTGGTTACACAGAGGGAAGGTGTTAGCACCCAAAGTGTCCTAGGAACTCCTAGGGAGCCCTTTTTTATGTGTGTATGTGTTTTGGTATAAAATGATATTTGTGATAAATAGAGTGTGGGGATGAGAAAAGAATTCATTAATTATATTTTTGTGTTTGACAAGACCTTCGGACTTGTGCCTACGTACCAACATAAAATGAAGGATCAAAACCTCGTAGTTTATGGTATCAATTTCGAAGTGAGTGAATTGCTTTTAACAAAAAATTAAGTTTTAAAAGAGGCACCAAGGAGCCTAAAAGAGTTTGAATGAGTGTTAGTTCTTTTAGTCTTTTGAAATTTTAAGTCAATATGGTTAAGTTCATTTACAAATTTGATTTAAGAAAAGAGTTCAAAAATGCAATGGCATAAGGTCAAAGTTTCTAATTTGCAATAAAGTCTAAGTTTGAAATCACAGGCAAAGAAGGTTTTTCAAAAGAGGGAGAGATTTGAAATTTAAGAAGTGGGAGGAGATGAAGAGACTAATCCTAAGCAAAAATTTAAAAGTTAAGAGTTGAAAAGATCTAACCAATGGGATGCAATCCAATAGACAAGAATGTCATATAGAAACCCACTTTTCCTTTGGAATTTAAATCAAGCAATAACAATAAGCAATTGACAAAGTGAAGAGCAAGACATCAAATAAAGGTAGCCACATCCAAGCTAGCAACTTCATAGTCTTCTTCATAATCTTCCCATGTATCAGATGACATACTCCTTGAATGGCTCAGAATAAGGCATTAGACACAGGTTTAAAGTAACATTTGCATCAAGACCATGTAGCATATGAACTCAAGTGGATCCCAATACTTGCATCAGATGAAAGCTCAAATCACAATAACTTGGTTTTAGAAATGTTGGCATTGGCCAAGTCCTTTTGCATAGGGAATGTTGTCTAATTCTAAGTCCAAAGCTCAGATCACATCCAACAGTCCACACACACATTTTTTAGGGTTTTTTGTTGTTTATTATGTACTTTAAGGTCATAAGACCACAACCATAAACAAGATACACAAACATATACATACAATCACAATATATGGCTCAAATGAGCAAAAGGGAAAATGGCATAAAGATAAACAAGTTAAATGATATGTCAATGGAAAATGGTAAATGACTTGAATTTAAATGACATAAAGTAAATGACTTAAAATTAAAAGCAATAAGAATAAAAGTTAGTCAAATGCTAGTTGATTAGATGTTAGTGGAGTTTTGCTTTTCAATTGTTTAAGTCATTCTTTGGAGAACACTCAACCCTCTATTCACAAGCATGAATCCTTGAACCAAGACATCTTCCAAAGGAAGGAAAAAAGGCCAAGTTTCCACACAATACCATGAAAGGGGGGAGACTTACAATCCCACTTACTAGAATGCTATGTCTTTTGAGTCTAAATTTAGCGTTATGTTAAGCAATCGTAATTGGACTTATGTAGAAGTCACAACTATCTGAGATGGGGCAATAGAAATTTAGGTGCTAATGCATATTAGAGATATGGTATAATGAACCATACTCCTAAAACATACCACACTCAAAAATAAAATGATCTAAGGATGGACCTAATCTCATCCATACTTGTATTGGTTCATCTAACATGAAGTTATTGTTGAACCAATTAGCCTTAGGATATTGAGATGTCATTGGTTAATGAAAGGGATGGGATAGAATGAGATTGAAGATGAAGAGGGAGGGGAGATGAGACAAACACAAATTGGTCATGGGAGGTATTCTATCAAATTAAAATTATTCATTCATTTTGGGAGATGAAATGTACATTTCATCAATCCCCTAAATCCAATGATTTTAATCCAACAAAAGTCAAATCAACCTTGACCAAGGCCCAAAAACATAGTCAAACTTCACGAGTCAATAAAAAAATGGCTTAACATAATTTTCATACAATTAAACAATTAAAAATCAAATTAAAATGCATTAAATTGAATTATGTTTTATCAAAAACCTAAAACCTCTTCAAAACACCAAATAAATGGCCAGGAGATTTATCATAGGTCAAACAAGGTCAAAGGACCATGGAGAAAAAATTTCATTATTTTTGAAAAGTCAGAAGTATTTTTAAACAATTAAAAATATGCATAAAAACAATTAAATCATGAAAAATATCAATATTAATCCAAAAAATAATTTTAATTCAGAAAATGAAAGAGGAAAATATTTGAAAATATTTGGTGAAAGTCCCATATTTTTTGGATGAATAATGAAATTAATATGAATTAAATAAAAATAAGCAATTAAAAGAAATATTCAGAAATTCAAAAAAAAGAGAGCCATTTGATCTCCCTCATTATTTGAGGTGGCAGATCAGATGGATGAAAGCGCGTGTTCCATGGTGCACTGCAGTCAACACGGCATAGGCTTGTTATTCAAAAGCAACGCATGAGATTAAAACGTTTTAAAGGGATCATGTGGTTGAGATGCATGACAACACATCAACGGAGCCAGAACTCCCGTCTTCTTCTCCGGTGGACCTCACTGGACTGGTCCACCATCAACCATTACCAAAATGAAAAAGAAAGACATGGACTTAAAGAAAAAATGTCCAGGAGCTCGAATCTGGCCTCAATTTCGTCAAATTCCAAGTATATGAAAAGATACAGGGATTTGAATTTTGAGGATCATGAACTGAGTTGCTTCGATTTGACCTCAAAGCAACTCAATCTTGTTGCCTACATTGGTAGAACTTCAGCAAACCAACAATCAGTCAAAATGGATGAGAAATGAGGGAGAATTGAAGAAGAAAATTTTCTGAAATCTCACCTTCGAGGAGCATAAGATTAGCTTGATCTTGCTTCCAATTTGGCTTGGCTTAACTCTAGAAGCTTGCAGAAGATGATTTGGATGGTTAAAAAGTTTGGACTCTTGGAGTTTCAATCCTAAAACAGAAGGAGAATTGAAACTCGATTTCTCAAGAAACCTTCAAGATTATCCTTTTAATGGTGTTTGGGGAAGAAGGGGGTCGAAGCTTGGGCAAGAGGGATCCTATTTCTGATCATGAAGGGTCTTATTTATAGCCAATGTGAATGATATTTGCACACTTCCAAATTTGGCAAATTTTCAAATTCTCCCTTGCATGGATGCATGGGTGTACACTAGGCCCATGAGATGATTCCATCTGATCCAAAGTTCAATGTACTTCATGCTGTAATCATGTTAGAATCTCATGCAAGTGTGTGTGAAAATTGGAACTTGAAACTATCCAAATGGTGCTTTAACTTACACCCATACGCAAGTCCCTCAATTTTAATCCAAATGGGATGATCTTGGATGCTTTGGAAATGTAAGATAAAGGGGAACAAATTTTATGTTGAACACTTTTTCATTTGAAGCTTGTATCATTATAAATTTTAAGGTAGAAGTTTGGGAAATCAAACATATTTGAAAATTTTCTAAGTCCCAAGTCAAATGTTCACTTCTTCCACTTTGAATAACTTTTTCTATGGACTTCAAATGAGAAACGTTCCTTTATCAAAGTTGTAGTTATTTCAAAAATATTTAATTTGGTCACAAATTTGACCTCATTTGGATTTGGCATGAATGAGTTATGCATTTTAAAAGTTGAGGAAAATCACTTGTTCAATGGTATTGGCCCAAAATGACGTATAATGTTTCCTCTTGGCACATGCATTTGCAAGTTGAATTTTCACTTAGTCCAAACATAAAATTTGAAGTAGACATATTGAATTTGATAATTAAGTTGTAATGGATTTTATCTCATGAAAATTGAGCAAGTTATGGTCTTGGGAAGTTGACGTCCAAACTAGGGTTTAGACAAAATGACCTATAATCTTTCACCATAAAAAATGACTTTCCATGCAAAACTAGTTCTTGACTTCAACATGAAAGTTGTTTGGAATGTCATTTAGAGTAATGTTTCTCTTGGAATAATATTCATATGACAAAAATTGTAGGAGGTAGGGTCTAAGGAACCCCAGTTTTGACCAGTTAACTTTCTATGGTCAACCACCATGAACCAACTTGCTAGCTTGACATTCTCTTGAAATTTGGGACTCGTGGAGGATCATATATGCATAATATGATGTAATGTGAAGTATCCCTTGAAATATTTGATCAATTATTGAGGAAACTTATTGAAGAAGTCACACAAGTTATCCAGATGAATTAGGGTTTCCAAGGCAAACCAACTCCAAACTCTTGGTGATTCTTGATCAAAATAACATGTGAAGATCATGGGGATACATATATGATGTCTAAAGCCAATGTAAACCAATTCTTGATTGAGATCCTTGCATTGAGGGTCTCAAACCATAGATATGAACTTGATAGAGCATAGGTGAGCATGTACACTACCTACAAAAGCAACAAACTATACATTGACATATTTTTGGTATTTTGGTTAGTGAATAAAGAAAAAAACAAAATACGATACAATCTAAAGTGCTTAGTGACCTCTCCCAATACAAACCCTAATGAATGAGGGGTAGGGAGGATGTCAATGTGTGATCCCAATGTCAATGCATATGATGAGATATCATGAAGGATCTTAGGGTCAAAATTGGGGTCTTACACGCATGCATGTCCATGTCGCCACTAAGAGTGACACATGCATGTCCTATGCGACACATGCAATGTCACATACGTAGTCCACTAGTGGAGGAGCCAATGCATGTGGCTAATGCTCATGCACTCCATCTATAGATACATCCTCACCCTCCCATAATTTTTCATACATCTTCTTACTATCTTCTTCCATTTTTCTTCATTCTCCTTCCATTTTTATTTAAAATGTATTCATATATGTATCCTTATATTCACAAGAGAAATGGCGAGGGTGAAAAGATTAGAAGAATTCAATGGCTTGATACCATGTTTAACCAAAATGGAGAAGTTCATTTATGGGTGAATGTTAAAACTGACAGAGACGTTCACATGATGATGGATACTTCTCACAAAATTGTTTTGATGATTGTGATCACATAGTTATGTTATTTATTTATTGTATTTATTTGTGATGTTATTTTATTGTTGTAGTTGTTTGTGTTTTATTAATTATTGTTTAATTGTTGTTTAAATTATTGTTTAATTGTTATTTTCAAGTTATTGTATCTGAACCTTATGATATTTATGAAATGAGTGTTGTTTTCATTATAAAGCAAAATGGTTACAATTAAAATTATGTTGTTGTACTTGGTCCAACACTGGAACAGTTTGTACGATTATGATCGAGCTAGCGACATGAACTACATAATCTCACCATTTTGTTCGCCGTATCCATTTCGGTTCGAATACGGGTGCTGTTTGGGCGGCCATTTTTTTTCTTCGCATTATTTCATTGTACCAGAGTATGCCCCCTTGATATGCAGACCAATAATCCTCTTTTTCTACCACCGAAAAGCTAATTTTATAAATATTGCATAAGTTTATAACTTTGTAAACGGTGGATAGTAAGTTGGAGGGATCCTGTCGAACCTTTGAACATGCCACTATGACATGGGAGAAGGGCATATGAAAGGCTTGAAACTTTCCGCAGTCGCACTAACCTCTATCTAGTTCCACTCGATAGTGTCCCCTCGACATGACTTCGTTGTGATCCATTGACTCAACAATACTATACCAATTTTAGTATGGTCAAACACTGTTACCACACGTGTGTTAGCTTTGGCAGCTTCTTCTTTAATGAATTTCATTGAAGCATCACTGAATAATTTCCCGTATTGTAACACTGAACTCCATTTGGAACGTCTGATCTCAAACAACGCCCTAACCTAAAATAGGTTGCTTGCACTAAAGCGGTTACTAGTAGGTTTCAGATGCCTTTGAAGATAGAGTTCATTGATTCCACAAGATTTGTTATCATGTGGCCCCATCATTGACTGTTGTCGTATGCCCTAGTCCACTTCTCTAATGGAATATTATCGATTCACCTGATTGCATATGTGTTTGCCAATCTGATATCTTCGCGGTAGTGTTCGAAGGAAGGTTCTGTTAATGCATACCCTACGTTGAAAACCTTCTTCCACAATGTTTTATCTTTGATCTCCTGCATGAAATTTTGAGCGGCATGTCTAATGCAATAGACATGCATTGAAGGAGGATCCTGCCAGCCATTATCAATGTTTTTATAGGCACTCACAATTGATGGGTGTCTGTCTGAGATCAAACATAAGTTAGGCTGAGGAGCAACGTATAATCGAAGTTTTTTTAGGAAAAAACTCCATCCCCCAGCAATCTCCCTTTCAACCAGTGCAAAGGCGATTGGAAAAATGTTGTTGTTACCATCTTGTGCCATTTGTTCCTTTATATTTCTCGTACAACCATGTACCATCAATTTGTATAATAGGTTTACAAAAAGAAAAATATTTGATGCATGGTTGATACGCCCAGAAGAGTCGGTGGAATATGCCATTATCACTCACACAAGTCCCGTTTGGGGTATATATCGGCAACATTTCCAAATTGACAATAGTCTCTGGAGCGTAATGCTTAAGTGCCACCAAGTATTTTGGAAGTTCTTTATATGACTTCTCCCAATTGCCAAACATTTTTTCAACTGCCTTAGTCCTAGTTATCCATTCCGTCCTTTATGATGAAGTATAATTGTATTGTGTAACAATATGCGAGATTATTGTACTCATCTTTAACGATGGATTATCGTTAATGACAGACAAAATTTTATCGCATATTAACTGAGAGCTGAGTTTGCTATGGTCCTACAAATTTATTCTTGCTTGGGTAGAAAGATGAAGACCCTATGCTGACATATTTCACATTCCTTTTGGTGAATGTACTGTCATATTTGAGGACGTCTACGTGTTGTTAGCTCTACCTATCGATGCTAAGACCGTAGATGATAGAGTTAACAAAGATAACTCTATATGCGAGGAATTATTGGGTGCCTCTTTGTGTGAAGACATAACTACGGGACAAACTTCATGTCAACCTAGGGACCAATGTATTAATTTAAAATATCTTAAACAATATTATTCAAGTATAACATTAAACTAAGAATCTACTAAGTATGAAAAAATAATTAATGCTCGTTGTTATATTATGATTCTATTTGGTAATTTTTTATTTCCTGAAAATACTAGTAATACGGTAAATATTATGTATTTGTTGTTGTTACGAAACATAAATAAAGTAGGCACTTATAGTTGGGGTTCAGCTGTTTTGTCCTATCTATATAGTTCGTTATGTAAAAATGCAAAAAAAAAAAAATTGTACGTTTTATTCTTGCGCCTATTTGCTACAAGCATGAGATTGGTCAAGAATGTCGTCACTCGCCCCGGTCAACGAGAAACCATTCACATTCCCCTCGCAACAAAGTAAGTTTATCTTAAATCTTCTAATTTGTTAGATTTTATACTACATCTGACTGTAACTAATATATTTTCAATCTTTTTGATCTAGGTGGTCGGTTCAGGGGATGAACTACAACAAATGTCCCAAACACGCCGTAGTAGTCTATCTCAATCTTTTAGACCACATTGGATAGGATGGTGTATTACTACTAAACAACTCTATTTTTGATTTAAAAAAATTATCCAATTAGATATCCTCTAATCATGTCAAATTCTTATATAGTTTATCTGAATGTCGTATCTGAGTCTTGACCATCGGGTTAACCACGATGATACTGCAGTTTGGACCTTTTACCGGACCTTCACATTAGTCACCATTGCATCACTTCAGCACTCAAAGACCCCAAACACCTCAGGGAAATCATGGGAGACCTCGAAGACAGACTAACACACCGAGATGTGGAACAAGGGGGCGTTTCAATCGGGCGAGTCATTGATTTTCTTGTCAATTGTTGTGTATTTTAACTTTATATCATAATACTATTAATTATTTTTTATTTACCAATTAATTTCAAATTTATATGTATAACATAATTAAAAAAAATAATATTCAAAGTATGCGTCACATGCAATAACACACGCTCTTCATGTCATAAAACATGCACCAATTGCATTGGCTTCATCTGCATACATGCGTCATTCCAATTGACGCCTTAGTTTAATGACAACATACATGCGTCATTTCAACTAGCGTATGTTTTTAAAAGGTTGACTATATTGATAAATAACTTAAAATAGTAGTTATTTTGAAAATATATTTGAAAATTTTGATTATTTAAAAAAAGTTCTTGGTTTAATGCGTGAAACCATTTTAACTAATTTATTTTTTTACAAAACATTTTCCTTTTTATTTTTGACGATAATGCATTTTACCTAATCATTTTATCAACAATAATTACAAGCAACTTTGTGCTTTGTTTTTTTTTCCCTACAAATGCATTCATTCTTAACAACTACAAATGCAAAATGCATCTTTGTCCTTTGTATATCAGAAACAAGTTACATTCGAACTGAACTCAACTTGCCGGAAAAATAAACCGACGGAGCTCGTCTTTCGCCGCCGTGAAACCCAAGAAATCCGATCAGGTTTTTCATTCTCCTATTTTCCTTCCCTCTTCTCTACCGATTCCACCTCGATTTGCGGCCACTCCGCACCTGGCTAAAACGGCGATTGAGAATTCTATCTCCGCACCATCGCATTGCGTTGTTTGAAAATTAGGGCTTCTGTTACCACTCTTCCTATGCATATAATAATAATATAGGGTTTTTGAAGTTTAGGATTTTTGGCTTCTTAGAATTGATTTTGGTATCTTCCATGAATGATTTACCTAGTTGTGTTATCTTGATTGAGTTTTGACCTAGTTATAGTATAAGTTCTTCAGCTTTGTTGTTAGTTCATTTGGCTTGAATCGTCGTTCTAAATTGTTGTGCGAATCTCGATATTGCGGCCGATACTGCTGCAATTGCTAATGCGGGGATCTCGACAACCTTTGTACTGCAATTGCCGACTGTAATTTAGAAATATGGCTTGAATGTTGAATTGAAACTCAGATTTTTTCAAAAAGTCTTATCATATCTTTTTATTAGTTCAATTTTTTATGCAAACTGGAGCTTGATCGTGCCATTGTTTCACTGGTTGGTGCCAAGTGATCGTATTTTCTTCTGTTGGAAAACTAATAAGATTATAATGGATAATTTTTTCATTGTAACTCTTGCAACGTACACAAGATTTTGTTCAAATTAAGATCATTGATCTGCATTTGGTATGATTCAGTAGTTATTTCTACATTAGCTCAAAAGTTATGAAGTTTAGACATTACATTGTTTTACACAGTATAAAATGGCTAATGAATTTGACTAATTATCAGTCGAAGATATTAGAGTTTTTGAGCATGCTAAAGGCTTGATTCTATTCTCCTTACTGGTACTTTTATAGGTCTTCTCCATTTATGTCCAAACTTCAAATCATCCAATATGATATTCGATCATCTTGTATACTATGAGGGTTCTCTGAGTTTTTTCTTTACAATTGTATTTCTAATCATATATTCTCTTGCTCAATCATTTTATTCATCACATCATTCTCATCCTTTATGATATAAGGTTTAATTTCTTGTTGGATTTTTACCACTGAATGTTTAATTCCATTCACTTGTACCCTAAGGTTGAAATTTTTCATTTGTAGATTTCATTCACGTGATACATGGAATCGTCAGCTGAAGAGTATGCTGCCTTTGAAGAGAAAGTTAAAAGAACAGTGTACTTAGACAACCTGTCACCGCAAGTTACTGAATCTGTGATTAAAACTGCTCTGGACCAGTTTGCACTTGTTAAAAGTGTCAAGTTTATCCCCAACTATCTAGGAACAAGCAGTCTGCCACAGTGTGCATTGGTGGAATTGGAGTCTGCCAAGAAGGTGAAGGAAGTGATAGCTATGATTAGGCAGTATCCTTTCATGATGTCAGGGATGCCACGGCCTGTAAGAGCTCGTCCTTCGCTAGTGGAAATGTTTGATGACCGGCCAATAAAGCCTAAGAGAAAGATGAAGTGTTGCTGGTTGGAACAAAGTGACCCTGATTTTGAGGTGGCAAAGGAGCTGAAGAATCTTACACGGAAACACTCTGCAGAAATAACACTCATGCACAAAGTACGTTCATTCCTTGTAATCAATTTTCTCTCTCTTATTGCTATCTATTCAAAATAACTTCTTTGATTTGCCGAGTAAGCCTCTTGAAGTAGATGTTGAACATATGCATTTCCAACTACATTTTTCTTTAATTGAAGAGCAGTTAGTACTTAGTAGTAATCTTAAGCATGTTTATTATAAGTATGAAACTTACAAGTAAGTTGTGGGAGCAGCCAGGGGAAGTGGTGATGTACCAAGATGCTGAATTTCTTGCCAATAGCATATAATTTTTATCACTTATATACTTATGAAGTTATGATTACAAGGGAAGTTTAGGTGAAATTGACATAACAAAAAACATTAGATACAAAATTTCAAATAGGGAGAATGTCTAGATGGAAAAAATTATTTTTTCATATTGTATTAATTATATCAGACCGCGATACTACAACAACAACCAAGCCTTATCTCACTAAATGGATTCGACTACATGGATCAACTTCTGCCATAATGTTCTATCCAAGACCATTCTTTTATCCAAATTGTTAATCTCGAGAACTTAATAACTTCTCTTATAGTTTTCCTAGGTCTTCATTTATCTCTAGCTATTTGACTACTCTCCATCTGATCTACTCACCTTACCACAAAATCTACAAGTCTTCTCTCTGTATGCCCAAACCACCGAAGTATATTTTCAACCATCTTTTCGACTATAGGTGCTACCCCAACACTCTCTCTAATATTGTCATTTCTAATATTATCATGTATAGTCTTTCCACACATCCAACGCAACATCCTCATCTTTGCTAAGCTTATTTTATTCTTGTGTTGATTCTTAAGCCCCAACATTCTGTCCCATTCAACATTGCAGGTCTTACCACAGTCCGAAATTTTTTCCTTCAACTTGAGTGGTACCTTTCTGTCACATAAAATCCTTGAAGTCCTTCTCTATTTCAACCATCCAGCTTGAATTCGATGGGGCAGACCGCGATGAAGACCAAATTTTCCAACACATAAGCATGGATGATGGAGGAAGCCCAACAAAGATCTAGGATAGACTCTTATATCAAATCAAAATTTAGGTTGCGCCTAACTTATCTTTAATCCATGTGAGACTTGGTTTTCCCAATAATGAAGGATGAATTTCCAACAAGTTCAGACTCAAAACTGTTAGAGCATCTGCGGACATGTTAACATGTATACATGATCATGGTAGTTATTTGTTTTATTTTCAAGAAACTGTTTGGAACTCGGGTTGTTTGATTTTTCACTACATGTGTCATGTAATGCCAATTTGCTTTTTATGATCCCTACCCTGGCATTGCTCCTTGAGAGAAAATTACTAGAAGAAAACATTCATGTTTAAAATGTGTTTATGGGGAGACTTGGATGTTGTCTTAGAGGAAGACACAACAACATTACTGATGCAAAAACCAAAACTGAAATCCAAATGCTTCCTTCTTTTTTCTGGCTGAAGAACTCAATTTCCCTATTTTTAATTGTTGATACAATGATGTTTGAAATCTAAGCTCACTGCTTCTAGTTTATTCCTAGTAGGTTAGACACATGTTTATTTTAATTAGTACGGAAGATCATCTAGTCCCCTTTGAGGTGGCAAAGGAGCAGAAGAATCTTACATGGAAACACTCTGCATAAATGGTTCGAGCATTGATGTCAATCTAGATTGCATAAAACAACCGTTTGTTCAAATTTTGCTACCCTATAGTGCTATAGCCACAATCGGGCAACACTTTTTACTAAATTATATACCAATAAGCAATAGTGGTTTGTAAAAATTCCACTAACCTATAGTGTCGCCGCCATTATCTGTTATTTAACAACACTGATTAATAGTATGTTTGTTTGACGTCTGCTGTGAGATTCTGTGTTATGTTATTCTAAGTGTGTTGTTTGCATGCTTTTTTTAGGTTCTATCAAAAGAAGAAGAGAAGCTAGCAACCCAGCAGGCTGAAACTCTTAAAGTGCACTACAAAAAGTATAGGATGATAGAAAGCATTATGACTGACAGAGCAGCCCATACTTTGGCAAGAAAGTACAATATGGCTGTTGCAGATGAGTGAAGGATTCATTTGGATTAACAATTTATTTTATGTAAATAGCTTTTTCTTTCTGATTAGATAAACTAATTTGCACCCTGCTGCTAAAGAAATTCTACCCATACATGCTGTATAATATTCAATTCGGTCCTGCTTAACATTTGATTTGTGAACACATTCATTGTTAGTGTTTTGGTGGAAGTTGTAGTTTTATACTTTTATTTCATTGGAAAAAGGTAAAAAAAAAAAAAAACAGTAGTAGGGTTGTGTCTTTAATATATAAGTGTTGTATCTTTAATTTAAATTTCTTTAGATATTGTATCTGTACTACATATTTATTCAATAAAAAAAAGAATGTTAAATTTTAGGTATAATTAATTCAAAAATCTTTTAATTTAATTTAATGTTTCAATTCGGTTCTTTAATTAGACAGGTAGGCAAACTGAGTTAGCATTATATATTAAAAAATATATATTTGATTTAAATTGAAGAGGTTTTATTTTAGAAGGTTAAAAATTCAGAAAATGTTAATATGTAAAAAAAATATCAACACTTCTATGAATGAAAAACGTATAGATTAAACAAATATCTGCAACAATCTTTCCTAAATTAGTTCTTATTTGCAATAGTGTTTGGTGGAAGTTGTAGTTTTATACTTTTATTTCATTGGAAAAAGGTAAAAAATACAAAAAAAAAAACAAAAAACAGCAGTAGGGTTGTGTCTTTAATATATAAGTGTTGTATCTTTAATTTAAATTTCTTTAGATATTGTATCTGTACTACATATTTATTCAATAAAAAAATGAATGTTAAATTTTAGGTATAATTAGTTCAAAAGTCTTTTAATTTAATTTAATGTTTCAATTCGGTTCTTTAATTAAACAGGTATGCAAACTGAGTCAGCATATATATTAAAAAATATATATTTTATTTAAATTGAAGAGGTTTTATTTTAGAAAGTTAAAAATTTTCAGAAAATGTTAATATGTAAAAGAAATATCAACACTTCTATGAATGAAAAACATATAGATTAAACAAATATCTGCAACAATCTTTCCTAAATTAGTTCTTATTTGCAACACATATAGATCATATCAATCTTTAATTTGGAAATTTGACAAATGTAAAAGTGGCACCCTAACATCAACAACTTCAAGTGACACGTATCTTCCAACCAGAAGTCTTATCATGACAAGTGAACATCAACAATTTCATATCTTCCAACCAGAAGACTTATCACATGACAAGTGAACATCAACAATTTCAGGTGGCACTTATCTTTCAACAAGAAGTCTTATCATGACAAGCAAACAAGGCTATTGAAGACTTCATTGACAATAGGAAGGTTTCTTGCAAAGTCAAGTCTTATCATGACAAGCAAACAAGGCTATTCAAGACTTCATTGACAATAGGAAGGTTTCTTGCAAAGTCATTTGTGCATACACTTCATTTGTCTCTGTATCTGCATGGATCCTACAGAAATGAGGTTTACACGCATAGTAAAATCAAAATAAATAAACAAGCCTTACACGCATAGTAAGATTATGAAGTTGACAAGTAAGTTAGGGAGGTAAGCTTAGATCATGCATGCAAATCGAAAAGATGATACAAGTTTTCAAATGGGTTAGTTTGAGGGAGGGAGATAGAAAAGTTAATAGTTAATTCATTAATCTGCAGCAGTTAGAATTATAGAATTGTCTTTACGAGTAAGTTAAGCATTAGTTTACACAAGGGTCATTATAACGGAAGAATAAAGTCAGTTTTCTTAATACAACTCAACGCATTTGGAATCACAACCAATTTGACAAAATCACGGTGGATCGTGGTTCTCTTGAAACTGCAAAAATTAGCAGGCCATTGCATCAGAAAGACACAAATCAAATACATGAAAAAAGAACCAATTATTATTACTTTAATACACACCATGGTTTGAAAGAGAGCTTCTAGTTCTATCATCATATCTGACTCACATGTTCACTGTGACCTTTTGGAAAGTAGACAACGCGACTTCCATCAGTTGGCAAAGAAATATGAGGACCAACACAAGCATGCCAAAGTTCTGAATCTATAACCCGTTTTTCTCCTACAAAAAAGTGCATCCTAATGTCATCAACATGTTATAGCATCTAGATCTACAAAAACTAAATTAGAAAAAAATAAACAAAAATATTGAACCTCTTGTCTGGAAGAACATTCTTGATCAACACCAAATCTGAAAAATCAACAACCTTCTACCTCTTGTCTTCTTTGCTTCTATGGGTTGCAAAAGCAACGATTCTTCCCCTCTCTCTCTCTCTCTCTCTCTCTCTCTCTCTCTCTCTCTCTCTCTCTCTCTCTCTCTCTCTCTCTCTCTCTCTCTCTCTCTCTCTCTCTCTCTCTCTCTCTCTCTCTCTCTCTCTCTCTCTCTCTCTCTCTCTCTCTCTCTCTCTCTCTCTCTCTCTCTCTCTCTCTCTCTCTCTCTCTCTCTCTCTCTCTCTCTCTCTCTCTCTCTCTCTCTCTCTCTCTCTCTCTCTCTCTCTCTCTCTCTCTCTCTTCTCTCTCTCTCTCTCTCTCTCTCTCTCTCTCTCTCTCTCTCTCTCTCTCTCTCTCTCTCTCTCTCTCTCTCTCTCTCTCTCTCTCTCTCTCTCTCTCTCTCTCTCTCTCTCTCTCTCTCTCTCTCTCTGATGGACTTTTCCCTAATTTCAAAAAATTTAATCAATATAACATTAAAAAATTACAGGTCAGCTGTTAAATGGTCAACATGACAACACTTAACGTTTTTCATGAAAAACTAACGGAATGGACCGTTTCATGTAACAGAATGTCAGTTAAGGGATTACTACATAACATTTTTTAGTTAAGGGACTAAAGAGAAACATTAAATTAATTTAAGGGATCAAAAAATGCATTAAGCCTATATTTTACATACATGAACTTAGACAATTTGCATTTGTTTATAAGGCAGAGGAACTTTTGGGGGTGTGCTCCAAAATGTAGAGTGTTGCAAACAAATTGAAAGCTTGCAAAATTTTAGGGAATTTCTTAATGCATTCTATATGTTTCTTAGGCATCACGCGAAAAGACTAAAATGTCTCCCAATTTTTGGAGATGCATCTTCGGATGAACCTAATACGCACCCATCATAGGCCATTATGAGTGACGCCCTATTAGATATATATTTTTTAATTTCGGAGATGCATCTCTGGGATTTTTCCGTAGATGCATTTCCGTAAGGTATAAATAGTAGTAGCAGAAGCAAACATCAAAAACATGTAATTTTCTAAAATAAAATTAACATTCATAAAATAAAATAAGCATTACATAGACGATTTCAACATAAAATGTAACATTACACTTCAATATAATATCCAGTTGGAGGCTTCAACATATTTACAATATCTTCGACCGATCTTGAAATCGTCGCTTCTAACTCGAGCTGAACTTTTGTTTCAAAACAAAAAAACGTATTCGACATAGCCCTTACATCTACATCCTTCTTGAGCTCAAAGTTGTTGAACTCAATTTTCCCTTCGTTAACAATCGACGGTGAACGATACTCAAGCTTCACAATTCTTTGATTGTCTCCGTAAGGTAGGAGATGATGGATTTTGTATTTAATATCTGCAAGAGATGTGTGCTCGTTGAGCGTAAACTTTCGCCTGGGTGTCGCGCTGGAGAGTCATAAATTAAGATTCTTCTAATGAGTGCAAACCTCATCCAATCTTATCGGGCTACCAAGTTTCACCTTTTTTGCAATAACTCAAACACAAGGGAGACCATATGTTTTCACAATTGTGCATCCACACTTTACGCTATTGGACCCTACATTATCAGCTCGTTTAGCCTCGTTAAAAATATAATTCAAACCCGTTCGAAATATGTTCCCAACCAACTGAGAATAAATATTTTTTGTTTTTAAATATGTGTTCCAAAACTATGATGCTCCGACCAAATGATATTTGTATCTTATTATGCTGACTTTGAATCTTTGGTTCACGGAGTCCCAATATCTACACAAATCGCCCTTACTATTTCCCAACGAATTTTTCAATGTAGCATGGGCAGACTCAATTCGGTTAGTTGTTGTATTTCTAAGGTGTCTAACCTGATCGGTCAAGGCACATACAATTTTCTCTTTCATCTGTTCAAGAATTGTGCTTTCAACATATTTTAACAAATCAAGATATTTTTCACACAGTTTCCTAAAATGCATAACATAATTGACGTATAATTCTTTTGTGGAAGAACTTACTATACGATTCCATACTTCCATTATTTTTTCCATAACCACACCCTCCTTCACCATTTTTCCATCTTTGGACTCTATCTGTTTCTTCCCAACCGTGGGTTTAACTCGACTTCTCACATTCTTTGTTATGTGATACCTACAAAGTAATGTGTATGAATTAGGAAATACCTTTGTAATCTAATTCATCAAGGTTGTGTCATGGTCGGTAACTATGACTTTAGGCATCTCAACTTGGTCCTTCAACATTTCCCGACACACATCGAAAGCCCAAGTAACATTCTCCCCTTTCTCGCTCTCTAGAAACAAAAACTCGACAGAATATGTCTTCTTAGTTGAGGTAACACCAACCATCTCCAACAATGAAAGTCTATACTTGTTGGTCTTATATGTTCAATCAAGTATGGGCACCATAGAAAACGTGTTGAACAACTCTATGGAATCATGATGAGTCCAAAATATATCTCTAATAATAACTCCATCCTCTCATGTTTGATACCTAGACACGTAACTGTTATCATCCAACAATTTCAAAAGTTGTTGTATTTCAGTTCTATCACCCTAAACGCCTTGTTAGTTTGGTACATAATATTATACACTTGCTTGATATTTGATATATTTTCGGGTCTTTTCCGTTTCAATGTTGCAAGTGTAATACCCAAAAGGTTGAATATGGCCACCATGTAGAAGCTTTTGATACAATGATTATGGTTTTTAGGTGATCAAGTGGGTACCTTCAAAAGGTTAACACTCTAATGCTTAAGTTAATATTTGAGAGATATTGAAATATTGCAAGTGTGACTCAATAGAATACCTTGAAGTGACTTAGAGTCACACTTATTATGAGAAAACAGTTATAATTGTTCCCTGTTGATCCGATGTAGAGTGCGGACCATTGTTGGATGTGGATAAACAGTGAAGGCGAGGAAGAAGATCATTTTTCTATGTGATGATGGAGAATGAAGGAGTACATGTACATCTATCAGTGCAACACCTTGGAAGAATTAGAAGTATTTCTCCTAAACCCTATGAATTCTCGAAAATACCCATGTCCAAATGTTAACTTTCGAACGCACCTTGTGCAATGTTTTTCAATCCAAATACATAACAAATGTATAAAGGAGTGGGTCTGAATATTAACATTTGAATACAACATCTGTATAGTAACATCGAGGTACACCCTTAATATAACAAACACCTTTTTCCCTCACCATTCACTTATATTTGGAAAACAATTGATAATATTCCAATTTCCACTATTTTTGGTGAGCATTATCACCCTTTATCCAAATTATTACAATTCCCACTCTTACTCACTTAAACTAACTTCGTTAATTAATTTCAGATATTCCCTACATCTTGTTACGACATCTGATTAACATTTGGTAATTTTAATCTCTTCACATCCTGACATTACTTATGGTTAGTATGTTACATTCATTTTCTCTTTAGTTTTGATTTAATGTACATTATTTTCATTTCATTTGTTCTTTCTAGTGAGGGTTAGGTTTGTGTGTATATGTTATCTCTAGTTCACAGGTGTTTGGAAAGTACTATCTGGAGACCCCATTCAGATATTAATTTATGGACATGACAGATCTCTATTATACCACATCTTTTGAAATTAAACAATGTATTAGTATTGGGTATGGGAAATGTACTTATGTGCAGAACCAATAGCAATACAAAAATATGGATTATAATTTTTATATACTTACTAGTTTTGTCTCTTGTATTGTATTGGTAGAGAAAAAATGGGTGATGAACAACCAAGATACATGTATGGTCGATTATCACAACGATGCGCCTAAGAGGGGGGGGGGGGGGGGGGGGGGGTGAATTAGGTGGTTAAAAATTCTTCGAACTTGTTTCCGGTTTTTGGTTATTTTATGTTTAAGTGCGGAAAGATAAATTGCGGAAAGTAAAAAGACACCGGAAATTATAGTGGTTCCCTTCACAATCCGAAGGTACATCCACTCCCCTTTCGACTCGAAAGAGATTTTACTATAGTTAGAATTATTGTACAGTCTACTCACACCAATGGTGATGCTTACTATCTAACCTATAGGTAAACAAGTGTATGAAGAACAATCCTCTTCAACACAAACCCTTGTGTCCAACAATCCTGGATCACAAGTCAAAACAGAAATAAGTCTTTTTGATGATTTTAACAAAGTGTAGTATTATCAATCTTCTCTTGATTGATCTTCTCCTTAGATAAATAATTCACTCAATGAATAATATACAAGTGTTCAAAAATTGGAATGAAATGGAAATTTGGTTATGAACACTTTTATGAAAATAATGAAGAAAATATGAAAGAGTGATTATCGTAAGTTTGTATGAAAATTCTTGGAGGTGAAAATTCATTTTGAAAATTCAAGAATTTATATTGCCAAAACACCTTTTCAAAGAGGTATAAAATTTCTCATAAAAATGATGAAAAGGTACAAGTTTCTGAAAAATGTTTTTCACTGAAACGAACAGTGTTAACCGGTTAACCAAATGGGTTAACCGGCTAACGCGTATTAACGTTAACAAATAATTTCAAAAACTGGGCTGTTAACCGGTTAACCCATATGGTTAACCGGTTAACACTGTTGAAATGCAGAAAAATACTTTAAGAAAAATGTGTATATTATTTCAACATGTTAACAAATGATTATGTTAAAAATGCAAATGCAGATCATGATTGTTGAACACTTGTATACTAATCTAAGAGTGAATTAGATATACCTTAGAAGTGAATCAACAATCTTGCAAACGGTTGACTTGAAAAAGAAGCTTGATCAAAATGTTTCCCATGCATATGTCTTGATAACTTTGATGCTTGAATTATCTTTGAAGCTCTTCTCTTTTTGCATTGATACATGTTGTCTTCATCAAAATACTTTTTGGATTGAAGCTTGCTTCTACAATCTCCCCCTTTTTGATGATGACAACCAACTTTGAGATAGATGCTTGAAAGTGAAGTTTCTCTAATTTGATTCTCCCCCTAAGTTTAAGAACTCCCCCTAAATGAGAGGCATACAAAATTCTGCATAGAGAAACCATTAGAGAACCAAGTCTTCTCCCCCTTTGGCATTAGCAAAAAGGAAGAAACACATGAACAAGAAAAGTAGACAAGCATACACGCATTCTGTGATCATTTAATAAACATTCAAGCACATATGATGACAAAAATATAATTGGATTAATTAAAAGTGTACGGTAAACAATCAGCATAAGCAAAACTAAAACTAAAACAGAACAACACATAGCAAGAAACATAGATAAAACATAGTGCTTTATTCTTCTTCCGAACCGTCCTCATTCTCCTCGCCTTCCACTTCACTACCGGCTTCACCTTCATTATCTTCCACGGGAAGGTTGCGGGAACTTAACACAAGGTTTCGAAGGCTTTTGATAGCGCGGGTGGTTTCACGGTGTTGGCTCATCATGGTGGTATATAGGAACTCGTTTGTAATGCCATCCTCCGGAATAGGAAAGTTTGAAGAAGAAGACCCGTCATCATACTTGTAAGATCCGTCATTGCATTGAATAATCCCGGTATTCTTCATTATAGTAACGCCATTGATCTCATTGGTGGTAGGGGTCATAGCTAGGAACGGTTCTCTCCCGATTTCCATGTCTGTTAATTCCAAAATCCTTGAGATAAGACGACCATAGGGCAGCCTTGTTTTGAGAGATAGTTGCTGCTTGAGATGATACATCATGGTAGGTAGCCAATTAATTCTGATTTTGTTCTTCACAGCAAATAGAACTTGCATCTCCAAATCATTGATTTGTGAAAGGTTTGAATCCTTTGGCAGCAAGACATGGCAAATAACATAATGTAGCATGCGATCATCAACAGACAAGTTCTTAGCATAGCAGAGTATGCGAGAAGTCCGCTGTCCCGACACAACAGCCCTTGGAAATCTACAAATTGAGTAGTAATATTCCATTTTATCATATGGAGCCCATTGTCCATCAACATGATTAACACCTTTCCGAAGAAAAAATCCTGAATAGGGAATTTTAAGAGACGCAGCCAGCGACCTTAGGTCTGTTACAATTTCACAATCTCTCACAGTGGTAGACAACATATGTTGATCATCATCATTCAGATTCAAAGTGAAATGGTTCAGAAAAGATTTTACCAAATCAGTATAAATTTTGCCATTATCAGTTATAAATGCATGCAACCCTTGATATCTCAACAGCTCAGGGAAAGTGAAAGTAGTAGAGGTGAAGGATTTGAGATTCACATACTTACCCTTAAGCAGATGTCTAACCCTGACTTTGAAATCCATTCTCCTTTTCTTGGCTGTTTCCATTTTCAACTCTTCCTCTTCACTGCTAGATGATGATACAGGAGCCTTTCCCATTCTTGGAGGAGCCATGAAGAAGATGGAGATACTAGGGTTTTGAGAGGATTTTTGGGATTTTGAGAGTTAACAAGAGAGTATGGTTGAGTGGGGTTTAAAGGGTTTTAATATCACTCAAGAAGGTTGAAAGTTGAATGAAATGAGATGAAGGGTTTATGGTGAGTAATGAGGGAGGAGAGAGTTATGAGGTGTAGGTGAAGAGTAAAGTACATGCACCAAACATAAACACACATACCACGATTAAAAAAATAAAACAATTTTAAAAATTCTGTATTTTTACAGCTAACGCAGAGTTGCTGTTTTGGAGGCGTTAACCGGTTAACCTATACCGTTAACCGGTTAACGGACTGAAATTTTCAAAAAATAAATGAAAAACAGCAGCTCCGTTTTGAAGAATTGGGAAAAGATTTTTACAAAAAAATTTCACAAAGTATTAGCACTTATCAATACGCAACTTTTGATATAAAAATATTTTAAAACCGATAATTTTCGGACATGCGAAAGTGAGAAAAACTAAAAACGGCGAAAAAGAAGTGCTAGCATTGCATAACATAAAAATTGAAAATAAACAAATTTTTAGCAACTATACCCCATAACAAGTAATTTTAAGACAAGGTTAGATGTCACCTTCATTGAGAATACCAAGTTCTCGCCGAATCTTGAAGAATTGCTCTTTAGCCAATGGTTTTGTGAATATGTCGGCGAGTTGGTTATGTGTATCCACGAACGTAACATCTACATCTCCGTTCAGCACGTGATCTCGAAGGAAATGATGCCGGATATCTATGTGCTTTGTCCTCGATATTTTGTAATATCTATTGAAACTCCGGATTCATCTTGATCAACGTACGTTCCGGATCCCTTTGTCACACAATTGACTTATGCTAAGTAGGTTGTGCTTTAGGCCTTCAACATAAAGGACATCTTCGATGATGGTAAAAGGAGGTGCTCCAATGGTTCCTACTCCAAGGATATTTCCTTTAGTGTCATCACCGTATGTAACATATCCCTTGGCCTTTAAAGATAGATGTGAAAATTTGTCGATGTTGCCCGTCATATGCTTTGAACAACCGCTATCAAGATACCATTGATTCGAGGTTGTCTTCAAGCATACCTACAAAACAAAATCAAGTTTTGTTAGGTACCCAAACTGCTTTGGGTCCTTGGTAGTTAGTACCCTTTTTAACCCACACATAATGCCCTTTTGGAACGCTAAAGTTTCGCACATAACAAGCATTAGGTGTGTGCCCTTTGATTCCACAATAAAAGCAAGTAGGTTGAAAATCACTCTTATATCTAGGAACATAATTCTTCTTCTTAGAAATCATTTTCTTTTTATGACTTTGATGCATATTTTTAGAATTGTTCACTTTCTCTTTAACAACTTGTTCACTTGCTTTAACAAAAATGGTCTTATTTGTGCTTGGTTTAGAAAACTTAGAATATCCTAATCCACTTTTATCATTAGAATACCTTTGGTGCTTAAGAATTTCTTCCAAGCCAATTTAACCTTTTTCATATCTTTCTAAAACTCTTTAAAGTTGAACAATTTGAAAAGATAAAGATTCACAATTCTTACATGCAAGACTTTGTTTTTCATCCATCAGCTTTTGTTTTCCACTTTCAATATATTTTTCCAAAGCAATATTTTTTTCTTCTAAGGATGAAATTTGTTTCTTTTGGGATGAAATACTTTTATTCAATGTCTTGCATTCTTTTAAGAGTTCATTTATAACATCTTGTGCGTCATTGTCATAAACTGAAAAATTGCTACTAACCTCATTGATTTCTTCATCGGAGTGATGTGAAGCCATAAGAGCCATGTTCGCACATTCATCGCTTTCCAATTCCGAAGATGAACTGATCTCATTATCGTCCCAAGCGACGTAAGCCTTTTTGTTTTTGAATTCCTTCTTACCTTTGAATCCTCCTTTCTTTGCAAGTTTTGGGCAGTCCGACTTTATGTGACCTTGTTGTCCACATTCATAACACGTGACGTCTTGCATTGATATGGATGCTTCCTTTTTCCTGAAATGGTTATTCTTTTTAGGATAAGAGGAATTTTTATTTTTATTAAAAAACTTACCAAGCTTCTTTACAAGAAGCATAAAGTTCTCATCTTCGGACGTCTCATCATCTTTGTCCTTTTTTGAATCAACCTTCAAGGTAATTCCCTTGGACTTCTTTTCTTGACTTTCGTGCTTCTCGAGCCTTCCAAGTTCCAATTCGTGTTCTTGAAGTTTTCCAAATAGAGACGCGGATGTCATCGTTGAGAGGCTCTTCTTTTCCGAAATAGCGGTCACTTTCGGTTGCCATTCTCTTGTCAAAGATCTTAGGACTTTCAGGTTGAGATCATCATTAGTGAAAGTTTTACCAAGAGCAATCAAGTGATTTGTTAGATGGACGAATCTCTTTTGTAAGACAACTATAGATTCACCGGGATGTATGCGGAACATCTCATATTCTTGACTTAGAGTGTTTAGCCTCGATCTCTTCACTTCGGTGGTTCCTTCATGTGTTTCAACCAAGGTGTCCCAAATCTCCTTTGTCGATTTACATTGAGATATACGGAAGAACTCGTCCATACTAAGAGCGCTTTGGAGTATGTTGATTGCCTTCTTCTCATTCAGAATCCTTTTCTTATCATCTTCGTCATAAGTGTTTTTCAACTTTGGGGTACCAACTCCATTCACCACATTCACCGGTTTGTGTGGACCTTCTTCAACTACTTCCCATATACCTTCCCCTTGAGCCTCAAGATGTGCCTTCATTCTGATTTTCCAGAAATCGAAGTATTCTCCGGAGAAGAGTGGGGGCTTGTTGCTACTTCCACCGTCTTTGAAAACCGGGTTTATGCTTGCGGAAGCCATGCTGGATCTCTAGGAACAAGTTACCTATAACTTGCTCTGATGCCAATTGTAAGTTGTAAATGCGCCTAAGAGGGGGGGGGGTGAATTAGGTGGTTAAAAATTCTTCGAACTTGTTTCCGGTTTTTGGTTATTTTATGTTTAAGTGCGGAAAGATAAATTGCGGAAAGTAAAAAGACACCGGAAATTATAGTGGTTCCCTTCACAATCCGAAGGTACATCCACTCCCCTTTCGACTCGAAAGAGATTTTACTATAGTTAGAATTATTGTACAACCTACTCACACCAATGGTGATGCTTACTATCTAACCTATAGGTAAACAAGTGTATGAAGAACAATCCTCTTCAACACAAACCCTTGTGTCCAACAATCCTGGATCACAAGTCAAAACAGAAATAAGTCTTTTTGATGATTTTAACAAAGTGTAGTATTATCAATCTTCTCTTGATTGATCTTCTCCTTAGATAAATAATTCACTCAATGAATAATATACAAGTGTTCAAAAATTGGAATGAAATGGAAATTTGGTTATGAACACTTTTATGAAAATAATGAAGAAAATATGAAAGAGTGATTATCGTAAGTTTGTATGAAAATTCTTGGAGGTGAAAATTCATTTTGAAAATTCAAGAATTTATATTGCCAAAACACCTTTTCAAAGAGGTATAAAATTTCTCATAAAAATGATGAAAAGGTACAAGTTTCTGAAAAATGTTTTTCACTGAAACGAACAGTGTTAACTGGTTAACCAAATGGGTTAACCGGTTAACGCATATTAACGTTAATAGATAATTTCAAAAACTGGGTTGTTAACCGGTTAACCCATATGGTTAACCGGTTAACACTGTTGAAATGCAGAAAAATACTTTAAAAAAAATGTGTATATTATTTCAACATGTTAACAAATGGTTATGTTAAAAATGCAAATGCAGATCATGATTGTTGAACACTTGTATACTAATCTAAGAGTGAATTAGATATACCTTAGAAGTGAATCAACAATCTTGCAAACGGTTGACTTGAAAAAGAAGCTTGATCAAAATGTTTCCCATGCATATGTCTTGATAACTTTGATGCTTGAATTATCTTTGAAGCTCTTCTCTTTTTGCATTGATACATGTTGTCTTCATCAAAATACTTTTTGGATTGAAGCTTGCTTCTACAACCTTGACAAGAGCTCAGACTCCGCAAAATCAACGACCTACACAGAATAACAGAAATCAAGGGTAGGGACAAAACAAACAGTGGAACAATGTTCAAGATAGGATACATCCTCACCTTGACAAAATTCTAGTGTCCTACACCCAATTACTACCTTATCTTATTCATGTGGGGGGAATTTTACCAAAGGAGATACCACTTACTACCTTTCCCTACCATCCCAAGCATAATCACAATGTTTCATGTGCATTCTATGTTGGGTATATATGCAACTCTACTGAAGATTTCATGCTTTTTAAGGTCAAGGTTCAAGAACTTATTGATCAAAAGTTATTGTTCTTTTCTGAAGTGCAACCCAATATAAAGACTAATCCATTGCTCGACCACAATGGGCATGTGGTTAATGAAATCGTTAAAGAAGAGAATACAGAAGTAGTCAAGGAGGTTGCTAAAGTAAAAACCCCCAATGATGGTCGTTATGAAGAAATTACAAGAGCATGGTTTCTTGAAAGATCTGCACAATGATTGTCGTGTTTGTAAAGTTGAGCATGGTCAGTGTGATAAACTGAAAAGTTGTGTACAAATTCTAATAAGTCAAGGGATAATTTAGTTCACCAAGGAAAAAGTCAGTGAATAAGTATCACCCATTGAAGCAATTACCATTGTTTACAAGAGGAAGCAAATTGAGGTGCATGTGAAAAAGTTGTTACAACCAATAAACATCTGTGTTCCCAGACCATTTCCATTTCAAAGTACCAAGGTTGTGCCTTGGAGGGATGATACCACTACTTCGTGGGAGTAAAATCTATACAATTCTCTGAATTGGAAATTGTTAACATAGCAGGGACAGGGGGCATGACCCGTAATGGTCGTGTGTTCGCTCCAAAGTTTGCAGCAAAGTCAGTTTCACAAACAACTACTTTTCCCAAAGAAAAGAGTATGCCAACAACCCTTCCTCAAGAGAAGGGGGAATCAACATTCATCCCTACCAATACAGTTGCAACGACTTCTCCACTTGTGAGGAAGGATTTCAAAAACAAAGCAGCAGAAGCTACCTCCAAAGGAAAAGAAGTATTGGATGCAGAAGCCCAAACAGAAAGCCACAGGAAGAATGTCTCTCTAGAAGAAAGTCAGGAATTCCTCAGATTAATCTAGAAGAGTGATTTCAAACTTGTGGACCAATTGGGTCAAACAACACCCAAAATCTCAATCCTATCATTGCTTTTGAGCTTAGAAGCTCACATAACAACTTTGATGGAAGTCCTAAATGCATCTCACGTAATCTAAGACATCACCGTCAACCAGTTCGATGATGTAATTTCAAATACTACGACCAACCGGTACTTAGGATTTAATGACGCTGAATTACCCATTGGAAGAGTTACCCACAATAGAGCCTTACATATTTCTTTCACTTGTATGGATACCCTCTTATCTAGAGTCCTTGTGGACACTAGTTCCTCTCTTAGTGTGATGCCTAAAAACACGTTGAGTCAGTTATTGGTGGAAGAAGCAGAGATGCGAGCCAATGCTTTAGTTGTGAGAGATTTTGATGGCTCTAGAAGACATGTAATTATTGAAATTTATAGTCTCTTTGATTTTCCCCACCTCAGAGGTAGGAACAACTGCAAGCACAAACTGTATGGTGTTCATAAATGGCTCGAACGGAAATGGCAACAAAATTTCTTCAACCATGTCCTTCACCCACTGCGTATAAGCTTCTTTGGTGATGTAATTCTTCTTCCCTAACTCGTACCTTCCTTGAGGACGTACCTCTCTTCAGGATCTGAGGATCTTCCTTAGCAACTCTGGATTTTCAACCCCTTCATACAGAACAAACTCCTCCACATGCTTGGAATTTGGCTTGCATAGCAACGAATAACCCAACTGACGTAAAGTTGTAATGGGATTATAGTTAATTCCATCCTTTGTACCTATGCGGGGCACATCGGGTTAACTTCCACAATTAAGGATAATCTTGACATCATCGTAATCTCTAGAGTACCATAGAATATCTTCAGCATTCAGAGACATGATTTTCTAAGACCATTTGAGATTGTCCTTGTTCTCGATGAAAGGACCTTAGTTGGGTAGGTGAAAAATAAACCATCTATACAACAGAGGAACACAACACACAATAATACCTTTCTTCTTCTGAGTCCTTACATGAATGGAGTAGTAAGTGTCAACAAGAAGTGTATGAACCAAATTATTGGACAGGAAGATGTGAATAGATGTAAGGTCCATAAAGTCTTCCATACTAGGAACCAACACAATCCCATAGATGAGCAAAGCGAAAACAATGTTGAAATCTATCCAGCTTCCAACATGAGCAAATGCAATGACTTTCTAAACCAAAAACTTTAGAGTAAAACCATGAGTTCCACCCTTTGGCTTAAGATTAAGCTCCACTTCTCTCTTCTCCAAATGCAAAGCTTCGGCTAAAAGACGAGACTTCGGTAATTCCTTGGTATTGACAAAAGGAACCTGATCCATAATTCTGACCCCCAAGATATGTGAGTATTCTTCTAATGTCAGATCCAATTGATAATCTTGAAAACTGAAACACCTCAAGGGAGGGTCATAGAATTGCACCAAAGTATGAACTGCTGTAGTGTTCACTTCAGTGTTGAGAATACCTAGGAGATAGCCATAAACCTTCTTGAAATCCTCTCTTTGATCCAAATCCAATGAGTCCCCAACCCTTCAAAGTCTTAAATGGGGTTCCACAAACTTGTAGATGAACACACTTCTTCTGCCAGGATTCATGCTGTCTCTGAGTGCTTGACAACAAACTAGGCTATCAGATTCCTTGGAAATGGATATGCAAAAAGAGTTATATGATGTAATGATGATTTATGATATGCAACATCATGGCCACATTCTGGATAATCTGAACATTCTGCTTGATGTAGGATCAAAAGTATGACGTTACATGAGAAATGAGGTATGTAGGAGCTTGGTTTCCTGTAAAAACCCAATATTCCACTCACAGGTATGTACTAGTCTTTAAAAGGTGATCCTAAAAGGCTTCCCATAGTCATTGAATTAAGTGAAAATACTTTTCTATAATGAATTCTCACAAGACAAAAGTACCCCCCAAGTGAATCTAGTTTGCGAGTGGGTCTCGTGCCAACCCAATACCCGAAATGCAGGTTAACACGACTATCCACGAGTCTATCCTATCTGTATACTCAAGATCGAGTGTAGAGCTTCTCTCAAGTAACATCAACCTAACCCAATAATAGAAGAATAAGATTTTCAGAATGGGTTAGCAACAATGCAAAATCTAAAGTAATAAAGCATGCAATAAACACCCAAGAAAACAAAAATAAACAAAACTAGGCTCGACTCTTGGCAGAGTCGCCAACTGAAGCTAGCTGAAATATGCCAATCGAACACATGACACGCTCAAAGGTTCAACAAAGTCGCCACTGAACTTTATTTATCCCAAAAGAGGGAAGGGAAAACATCTATAAAACCCAAGGGGTAGCAGAGAAATGGGTAAGGAAGTCGGTTATCCAAGTGAAAGGTATTAGCACCCTTCATATCCATGGTACTCCATGGGAACCGTTTTGAATGCTCTTTCTCGGATATGTGTTACTATCTTCGTGTACCTGCAAAACATAAAAGGGTTAGAAAAAGAGTGCTCGGGGAGGATTGTGGCCATCATGCCTACATATTCTCATGGTGCAATGAGAAAGTTAGAGCCTCGTAGTTTGTTGAGCGAAGACTGAAAATGGGGAAGAGGAAAGAAGGATGGAGAAAGGTGTTCACTAAGGATTCACATTATCGTGCCTACGTATCCTCATAGTTCAATAAGGAAGTCAGAGCTCTGTAGTTCAGAGGACAAAGACTGAGAAAAATATAATGATTAAGGGTGATGTTTAAATCAGAAAGAAAGGAAACTTATTAAAGCCAGAGACTCACATGACAAGGGTCTTACTAAAGCACTAGGTCTAACATGGTAAGGAAGAAAAGCATGAACTTGTCAAAGCCTGAGACTCATATGAAACGGGTCTTACCAAAGCAATGGGTCTAACATGGTAAGGGAGAGGTGTTCAAACCAAGAAAGGGGAATAACCATGAAGGTGTCAACCCAGGAAATAACCATGAAGGAGTCAACCCTAAAAGAAAGTGGCAATAACCATGAAGGTGTAAACCCAGGGAATAACCATGAAGGTGTCAACCTTAAAAGAAAGTGGGAATAACCATGAAGGTATCAACCCAAGGAATAACCATGAAGGTGTCAAACCTAAAATAAAGTGGGAATAACCATGAAGGTGTCAACCCAAGGAATAACCATGAAGGTGTAAACCCTAAAAGAAAGTGGGAATGACCATGAAGGTGTCAACCCAGGGAAGAACCATGAAGGTGTCAACCCTAAAAGAAAGTGGTGTCAAAAGCAAGAAAAGGGAAATGGACATAAGGTGTATCCCAAAAGTAAAGTTACAATGGTGTTTAAACCAAAAGGATCTGAAAAGAAGAGCCATAAAGGCTAGTTGCAGACTTGACAGTGAATTGACTAGAATTGCACTAAATTCTATGAGCAAAGACAAATATTTTGAGCAACTGGGTCATTCGTCCCGTACTCAGATATATTATAGACAAGGGTAAGGAAGATCCCCTTTTATCATTCTCTATTGTTTAAGGCTCATGGTATGCAAGTCTAGTTAAAGACTGACAAGTTGTTGAAGCAGGTTCCCAAAGATGCTTGTTGGGATGAGTCAGATGATTGACTGCTGAGGAAAGTTTTAGTCCACCGAGGGTCTTGAACTTGTTGAAGGATGAAGCTTCAAAGTAACAAGGGAAAGTCCCATCAAGTGACCAAGGGACTTATGGAAACTTGACAAAGACAAAAGGGAGATGTAGCAGATGAAGGGATTTAGTTGATCAAATGAGAATTTGATCAAGCCAAATCAAAGGAGTAGGATTGATGAACAAAGAAATATGCATGAACATACAACACTAGCCAAAATCTCATTGTTAGGTAGCCCAAGAGAAAGCCATGTGGGTGCAAAGTGTATTGTCTTATGTCTCATTGTTAGGCAGCCCAAGATAAAGCCATATGTGTGCAAATATGTACTAAGCCTAAGAAAATGAATGCTATAAGCAAGAGGCATAACAACCACACTCAAAAGTTCAACAGGAGCAAAGCAAGTCAAAGTGTCTACAAGGTCTATAAGTCCAAGGTCACTCCAAGTTAAGCAAAGGGCATAAGTCCTAAGTCAAAGCCCAAAGTCCAAAGAGGTATTCAACACTCCAAATCAAGCATATGGTTAAGATTAAGTCCAAGTTGATTTATCATGTTTTGATTTTATATTAACAAGCAGATCAATCAAATAAGATAAGAAGCAACAAATGAATAAGGCAAGATGAATAGAGTATTAAGTGATATGATGATTAATGGGACATGAAACTAAAGTGCATTAAGTAAATGAATTGAGTTAAAAGGCAATAATTAAATGGAAATAATGTAAAGAGCAAGAAGTAATGTTAGGAGTTAGTGATCAATTAATTGTGTCGGGACAATTTAGCGCTGTGTTAAGCAATCTTAAATAAGCTTATGTAGAAGCCATACCTATCTGAGGCCGGTCAATAACAATGTATGTGTCAGACATCCTAGAGAATTAACACAAAGTTAATCTCCTACAACATGTAACACAATGATTAAAGAAGAGAAGATATGAAGGTAGAAAGAGTGAAGAGGAGAGTCAAAGTAATCACATAGGGACCATTATTTCCATAAATCAAAGGACTCAAAATATGACGCATCGAAGATTAACCTATCATTGACGCAAAGTATTGAAGATGATTCATGATCATCTATAAATTGTTTTGGATCAAAGAATGTTAAATCAACCTCAAGTCCATATATCAATTATTTGAGATGTGGAAGAATTCATCAACCAAGCAATCAACTCAATTCAAAATATCAAGTCAATATCAAAAAGAAATAAAAATTATGAAAAATGATTTAAAAATGATTAATAAAAGAAAATAAATGAGAAAATGTTAAAGAGGGGCCAAATACAAAATAAACGTCCAAAGAAATGGACAAGGTCAATAAAATTAGAAGTAACTTGACCTCAAAAGTTGGGATGAAAAACGTTTTAAAATGAATAAAATAAAAATGTTAAAAGAAAATTAAATGAAAAATAAGAGAAAATATTAATTAAATGCAAAAATGGTTTTAAAAAATGTGCAAAAATTATATTTGATAGAATTTTTTTTTTATGAAATTACGAAAAAAAATTGGAGTTAAAAATAACAAAGGAGCTATTTAAAATCAATTTTGGAAGAAAAAGGAAATAAAAAAATTAAAACATTTGAATATAACAACCCGGTTATGTGGCACGTCCTGATTAGATGGGGAGTTTGAATTTCCCTCTGAAGCACGCGAAGAACTTCATCTTCAACCTCCAGATTTCCAATTTTTGCAACTTCATGAACTAATCGTTCATGTCTCCATGCATTAGAGTCATTGATTTACTCTGAGCATGGAGAATTTGCTCAAACTCGTGAAGAATCCTAGTTCTTCAAAGTTAAATTAAATAACTAAAATAGATAAATTCCAGTAAGGAGAGGGCTTTTGATTAGTGGAACAAGGCGAAGAGTATGTTAACTTGTTTGCTTGAAATAGTAACTCGTATCTACATATTCGATTGGAGCTTCAGAATTCAACAATGGTGGATCTGGAAGCAAGGTTGTAGGAGGATTCAAAACATAAAAATGCTTCAGGCAACTTCAGGTGATTACATCAGATGATGTGGTCGATGATGAAGGTGAGCTGGTACACTATGCTTTCTATGCTGATGTGAACCAGTCAATGCAGTTAAGGCATTGAAGGATTTGAAGTGGGTGAAATAAATGAATGAGGAACGGAAGTCCATCGAAGTCAACAACACTTGGTCACTTGTCGAATCTCCATAAGGCAAGAAGGAAATTTATGTGAAATGGGTATACAATGTGAAGTTGAATCCAAAAGGAGAAGTAACTCGACACAAAGCAAGGCTTGTGGCGAAAGGATTTCTTTAGAAGGAAGGAATCGACTTTGATGAAGTTTTTACACGTTTTGCTAGGATCAAAACAATCAGGTTGGTTATTGGTCTAGCAAACATGAACAACTGGCACACGTGTCAGATGGATGTGAAATATGCATTCCTAAATGGCCCCTTAGATGAAGAATTTTATGTTGCATAACCAGTTGGGTTTGTGAAACATGGCGAAGAAAGAAAGGTATATAGGCTGCATAAAGCCCTGTATAGACTTAAGCAAGTTCCAAGAGCTTGAAATAAGAAGATTGATAGCTTTATAAGGGAGAAGGAATTTGTGAAGTGCACAACTGAGCATGGAGTATATGTAAGTATAAGCAATAGTAAATTTCTTATACTATATCTCTATGTCGAGGACCTTTTGATAACAGAAAGTTGCAAAAAGGAGATCGAAGATTTCAAACATGACCTAAGTAAAGAGTTTGAAATGTCGGACTTGGGAAATCTATCATATTTCCTTGGCATTGAATTCTACAAGAGTGGTAGATGTTTGATGGTACACCAAAGAAGACATGCAGACGAAATACTCAAGATATTTGAGATGCAAGATTGCAACCCAACTTCGACTCAAGCTGAGCCCATATTGCAACTGTCGAAAGACACATATGAAGATGATGTCGATCCAATGTAGTATAGAAGACTCATTGGATCACTTCGATACCTTTGTCAGACAAGGCCTGATCTAGCATACAGTGTGGGTATGGTGAGCAGATTCATGCAGAAGCCAAAGGCATCACACTCAGCAGCGACGAAGAGGATACTAAGGTATCTGAAAGAAACTCTCGACTACGACATTTTGTTTCCTGCAGCTGATGAAGGAAAAGAATGCAAGTTAGTGGGATACACCGACTCAAGTTGGTGTAGTGATGCTGATGATAGAAAATCCATAGCTGGTTACATGTTTATGCTAGGTGGTGCACCAGTTGCTTGGAGTTCGAGAAAGGAACCAGTAGTAGCACTGTCATCGTATGAAGCAGAGTACATATCTTCTTATATTTGTGCATGTCAAGTAACGTTGATGGTGAATCTGGTCGAAGAGATTACATGAAAGAATCATGGAGCAATTACCATGAAGATCGTTATCATGTCCGCTATCAATCTGGCGAAGAATACGACAGCATATGGAAGAAGCAAACACATCGAAATGAGGTTCAATTATCTTCGAGAGTAGGTAGCAAAAGCAAAGCTGAACTTGGAACACTGCAGATTTGAGAATCAGATTGCAGACATCATGACGAAGGGAGTGCATGTCGAAGTGTTTAAGAAGTTAAAGTCTATGATGAATGTAGATAGCTTAGACACAATGAATTATGTGGTGTGTTGAATTGTAACTCTTTGTGTCGAAGCAGATAATGCTCGATATAAACAAGGATGTGTCGAAATATGTAGTGTGTGTCGAGTGGTATTAGATGTCTGGCACAAGATTTCGACTTAGACCAAAATAGGTATTTTGGGCATTTGTAATTTTTGGGCTTTAGCTTAGGGATCAAGCTAGCTCAATTATAAATAGAAAGAGTAACCCCTATTTCCAAAACAATCTTGTAATCACTTGCAATTGCAAAATTGACGAGATTTCCACAGGTTGTGGACAGAGAGACTCTGCAGAAATCATCTTTTTTTTCCCAATTTCCTTCAAACCATAATCTTCTTTCTTATTCAATAGTATTTTCTTGCTTTCATCATCATTGTGTAGCGATACAATCTTACAACCAAGATTGGTTGATTCACTCGAGTGAAAAATGAAAAACAAATGAAAATTCGATTGATTAATTGAATCTTATTCGTTAAGATTGACTCGGAATTATTCAAAATTTTGGATTTAATTCCAACATTAGTATCATATACATTAGTATAATATACAATGGTCTAATTCTAGAATAGTTTATGTAGTGCAATAGTGCAATAGAGTACATACAATATAAACAAGCCTAATTTGATGTTGAGGACATCATATTTGATGGTTTGCTTGCACAATTTAAAACCGTCTTAAAACATTTGATTGAAAGTGATCTAACACACTATTCCATCTATTAATTTTTTAGTGACAATATTTTTTAAAAAGTAACTCCGATTACAAATCAACAAAGTGCTTCCCTCCTTTAACCTAGATCATTTCCCAAATTATGTCACAACATAAATAGGTCCACAATTCAATCCAACAATTAAAACTAAATGCTTACTTTGCAGAAACACAAACACATAATTCAACTTATAAGTCAAACTATAATTCTGATTTGCCATTAATTTCATGAATAATCAGATTTTAAACCATTACCAAAAACATCTCCTACCATCTTCTTTATAACTTTTGATAAAACTAATATGAATACATACATGATCAATGATTTAATTTTATTTCATGGAGTACTCAGAATACAACATCTTAGTGATCACAAAAAATTCTAATTCATAACTGATGCATACAAAAGCTGATTCCAAGTATCTGGTACACCTGCAAGACACCAATGGACACAATCCAATCCATGTAACACACTATGAGTACCAGGATGTCCATCTTTTCTCAATTCCGAGAGAGCTGTAATGTTGAGAAGATGAACAGGCTTTTTTATTGTTTGCAACACACTTTGAAGTACATTTGATGCTGGTGGCAAACCAACTGTGGTTGATGATTCTTTTATTGGTGTTGTCTGACTTCCACAATTTGTTCCTGGCTGCTTCCATATTGACCCACTATTTTTTGTAGACACACAAATACAAATAATTAGAGAGATATTAAAAGCAATATAATGGAGAGATTCTTCTCAATAGGATTGTTCATGTGCACAATTTCAGTAAAAAAATCGAACCGAACTGAATCAAACCCTAGTAAAAGATCACGTGAACTGAATCAAATTACCGTTTTTATAACCGACTCAGTCGAAGTGATTAGATTTAAAGAATGAAAAATAATTAAGAAAAAAGGGAGATGATTTGTTAAACTCACTCGAAGTGTGTAGGAGGAATTCCTTGATAAAGAAGTTTGGTTTTGGTTGTATCAACTTCTGCATCAACCCACTTAGCCCAAGTTGTCAAAGCAGTTTTAAAAGCTTCCATTCTATCCATATCTTTTACTACTTTGTTACCTATTTGAATATAATCCCATCTGCATAAGAAAAAAAAAATCAAAATTAAAAATGTGCAAAATATTCAATTGTGAGACCCAAATTCATAATTAAATTCAAATTCATTTAAAATATCTTAATATAATTAGATGGTTGTTAACAAATTTAGTTATTAATGAATGATTATTCAATAATATTTTATTTTTGGATTCGGTTATAAACGGGTTATTATTCAAAATCTAAATATTTCAATTCAATTATAAAAAAGTTTATTTTTAAGAATTAATAATTTCTTTTTAATTTTTAAAAATATAGTTTTTTATTTATTTTACAAAAAAGTATTCTAGATTTTTTAATTACTTAAAAAAAAATTCCAACCTTTACTTTTGAAACAATACTTTTATTTTATTTTCTGAATTTAGTAATTTTTTTCCATATAAAATTTCAAAGACTTTCCAACCTTTAATTTTTTTAGATTTTTTTTATTTTCTTAATAAAAATTTCTAGAATTTTGTTGAGAAAAAATATTTTCCAAATTAAATAAATAAATTTTGAAAAAAATATAGTTTTTACTTTCCAAAATAACTAAATTATTTTTTCGAAAATAAATTTCCATATTTGTTTTAAAATAAATATATATTTTTTATTTTCCCAAATAAATAATTTTTAATTTTAGTTTTCTAAATAATTATTCTTTAAAAAAGTTGACAATCTTTTTGCAAATTTATAAAAATATATATATGTTCTTGCAAACCAATATTTTTAAATAAATAGTAATAACAAAATAACAGAATTTTAAAGAAAAAAAATCTTTTTTTTCAAATTTATAAATAATTAATTTAAAAATTCTTTTTAATTTTATAGAAAAATCATTTAAAATCGGAATTTTTAAAAGAAAATTGGCTATATAACCATAACCAAATTTTAGCCGATTTTATAAACAGTTTTGATTGAAATGTGGTTATAATTATGAATTCAAACCATTTAATTGGTTTAAAAATGATTATGGTTTGATTTTTAAAAATAGTGACTTAAAATAGTGAATAAAATTGATTAATTAAATGTAAAAAATTGGTTAATGAAGTGACGAAGTTGGTTAATAAACGTTCAAATACTAAAAATATTTTTTAGGGATAAATCAAAGTTGGTTAATGAAAAGTAAAAAATTGGCTAATAAAATTATGAAATTGGTTAATGAACGTCCAAACATTAAAAATAATTTTGAATAGCTACTAAAATTGGTTAATACAAATATAAAGTTGGTTAAAAAAATATGAAATTGGTTAATAAATATTCAAATAATAAAAAATAATATTAAAAAATAATATTTTTTTATATTTTTTAAAAAAATAATATATTATTATAATATTCTACTGTTCCTCGTACTGATGAATAGTAAAATACAATGTAGGTGTAAAAAATAGTGTAAAAATAATATTTTTTTGGATATAATTACTGAAGTTCAAACTCAGATACTCAAAATTGTGTGTGTGAATTTATAGTAATTATTATCATTTCAATTGCATACCAAAAGAAAAAACAAGTTACCATTTGCAAATCCTAACTCAACTTAGAAAAATTGACATTGAATGAACATCATTAACCAAATTTGATCTAATACTCCCATATGTGAATTTCTAATAGGTTATTTTTGTTAGAACTCTTACCCTTTATTGGCGTCATTGCGGTCCCACCAAAGCCAAGTGTTAAAAACCAGAACATCCATTTGTTTCCATACATCTCCACCAACTTTGATGGAATCAAGTTTCAATATTCTACCATTATTTTGCTCTACAATGTCAACCAAATATGTATTACGGTAAATACTAATTGTAACACCATAGTCCTGCAAAAATAAATAAATTAAATTGTAGTAATAAAAAAATACATATTTTGAAAGATGATTCATGATGAAAAATATTACTAACCAAGAATGTGTGGCTATTGATAGGTTTACCACCCTTTTGTGCTACATTAAGATTAGGTACAGAAGAATGAATCATACATAACAATGATTGCCATTGGTTGCGACTTATTGAATCTCCTATAAACATTATTTGTTTTCCTTTGAATTTTGTCAAGAAACTTTTTCCATCAAATCTGCAAACACCATTAAAATCAATAAAAATAAAAGTCAATAAAAAGAACATATAAAGTTTAATAAATTTGGTTTGCAGATCCTAGATCATCAGACAAAAACCGATATGTCATCATCTGAACCCTAATATTCACGGTTATGTATATGTATGAATTTTTAGTAGTTATTAATATTTTGTCTTGTGTACAAAAATAAGAAAAGTTGAATTAATTTGTACCTTGGTATGTTACAATTATTGCTTGGTTGCCATCTATATTTGAGATACTCTTGATCAGTTCTACCATATTTCAAGCAATCAAGTTCCAAACGAACTTTAGGACATTTTGAAGAATCATAAAGAGGGTAAGAATCGTCATAAACCCAACTTCCTTCATATAAATTGCAACTATCTCCATTAGTTTCTTCCAAACAAAGACAAATGACCAAAATGGTCATTGCAATCCAACCATAAACCTTCATATCTAAACCGATCTCACTCTTTCTCTCACTCTCTATGTATCTCTCTCTTTGTGAATATTTATTTTATTTGTGTTTGAAGATATATATATATTTTTGTCATAACTGGTCATAAAAGGTTATTATTATCAATTTAGCTCTAATAGGTAAACAATCCAACTATTCAATGTATTTATCATTTTTGTTCATAATAAGCTTCATTGGTCTTTCTTTTTTAATAAATTCTTTTTATTTATTTTTAGTTTCTTTTATGGATTAATCCCCCTTAATTTATCTCTTCTTACCAAATACAAAATTATAATAAAAAAGTAGATTGGGTAGAGGGAGATTTATTAAATTGAGATTTTAAGGAATTTAAAATTATTTATGATAAATTTTTTGAGTCAATCATAACTTTTATAATGCTCAAATAAAAATATTTTAAAATTTTTGAAATTTCAATTCAATAAATCTTCCTTTTCTTTCTTTTTATATTTTTTATTTTTGGTAATGCTAACTCGTACCACAATGACACAAGTTAAAAAAACACAAATAAAAAATTCGTATTGAAAAAAAATAATAAAATCATTAATTATAATTTTGTTTTAAATTTGTTGGTGCAAAGGTAGAATAAATGATGAACGGAAATATTCTATTAAGAGAATGACGGCTACAAAACATGATAAAAGTTACAATGATTGCCACCCTATTTATAAGCTAAAACTAGGGTTACTAGAATAGGATAAAATACTAAAATACCCTCTAACAAACTTAAGGGCTAAGAAAATAGTACAACTAATAAATATGAATTACTTCTAATACCATCAAAACTTGTAACACCAATTCCATCCCTTAATCTGAGAAATTGATCAGTCTTGATAGCTTTCGTCAGAACATCTGCCAACTGTTTCTGAGTGCTGCAGTGTACAACTTCTAACACTCCCCTCTGAACTTGATGTCTCAGAAAATGATACTTGGTCTCAATGTGCTTGCTTCTCCCATGCAACACTGGGTTTCTGGCAAGATTGATTGCAGACTTGTTGTCAATCATCAGCTTCAGAGGTTTGTTTACTTTAATCTTCAGATCCTGCAATAAATTCAGAATCCACACAGCTTGGCATGCAGTAACAGCACCTGCAATGTATTCAACTTCACAAGTTGACAACGCCACAACAGGTTGCTTCTTGGAACACCAAGAAATGGGACCTCCCAGAAATTTGAATAAGTACCCAGACGTACTTCTTCTGTCAACTCTGTCTCCACACCAATCCGAATCTGAATAACTCAGAAGTTCTGACTCATCCTTTCTTCCAGAAGGAAATAATACTCCATACTTCAGAGTTCCCTTGATATACCTCAGAATCCTGACAGCAGCTTGGTAATGGGACCACTTAGGTTTACTCATGAACCTACTAACCATCCCAACTGAATAGCAAATATCAGGTTTGGTATTGCACAAATACCTCAGGGAACCAACCAACTGTTTGAAGGTTGTAGCGTCCACATTCTTTCTATCAGAGTCAGAATCCAGTTTCTGATTTGTATCAGAAGGTGTGACAGCAATCTTACAATTCTTCAGATTAAATCTCTTCAGAATTTCTAATTCATACTTGAGCTGATGCAAAATAATACCTTTCTCAGAGTATCTGAATTCCATCCCTAGAAAGTATGTCATTTTGCCTAGATCAGTCATTTCGAATTCATTCATCAGAACTTTCTTGAACTTGGCTATCTCCTGTTCAGAACTTCCAGTCAGCAGTATATCATCAACATATAAACATACCAGAGTCATATTTCCTTCAGAAATATGCTGAACATAGACACCGTACTCCATCTCACATTTCTGAAAGCCTTGCTTCTTGAAAAATGAATCAATCTTTTGATTCCAAGCTCTGGGCGCTTGTTTCAATCCATATAGAGCTTTGTATAATCTGTACACCATTTCTTCCTGATTCTTTTTCACAAATCCAGGAGGTTGTGACACGTAAACTTCTTCTTCTAATGGACCGTTCAGAAATGCAGATTTTACATCTAAATGCATCAGAGGCCAATTCCTGTTAGCAGCTATTGCAATCACCATTCTGATTGTTTCATGTCTTGCTACAGGTGCAAACACTTCAGAGTAATCCAGCCCAGGTTTCTGTAGAAATCCTCTGGCTACCAACCTTGCTTTATGTTTGCCAATTGAACCATCTGGCTTTAACTTCTGCTTGAAAACCCATCTGACGCTGATGGCTTTCTTGTCTTTTGGAAGTTCTGTCAGCTTCCAAGTCTTGTTTCTCTCTATAGCATCAAGTTCTTCTTTCATGGCCTTCAGCCAGAGCTTCTGCTTAAGAGCCTCTTCTGTACTTATGGGTTCAGAGTCTACTAACATGACACACTGAATAACTTCTCCTTCAGAGTCTACTTTAGTGTCTTGCAGCATGTCAAATTCTGCATATCTTCTGGGGATGTTTCTGATTCTTTGTGGTCTCTGAACTTGTTCAGAGTCTTGAGCTTCAGAGTTTCTAACTTCAGATGGTTTGCTTCCTCCAGAGCTTTGACCATCTTCAGGGGCTGGCATATTTCCAGAGTCTGAATTACCACCAGAATCTGGATTACCATCAGAGTCTGGGTCATCAGAGTCTGGATCATCAGAGTCACCTTCATCTTCTGAGTCTTCTCCAGAGTCAGAATCACTATCAGAATCAGAATCAATGTCAGAGTTTACTCCAACTTCAGAAATTCTTAACTCTGACCTTTCTTCAGAAGTTCTAACATCAGAATCAGATTGAGACTTATCCCAATTCCAAAATTCTGATTCCTTCACAATCACATCTCTGCTGAATTCAATTTTGTTGGTTTTTGGACAATAGAGCTTGTATGCACCTGTACTGTGGTACCCTATCAGAATCATCACTTTGCTTCTATCATCCAGCTTCTATCTTCTGGCTTCTGGAACATGTTTATAGCAAACAGAACCAAACACCTTCAGATGACTAACACTTTGCTTATCTCCAGTCCACTTTTGTATTGGAACTATTTCCTTCAACTTCTTCGTAGGACATCGGTTGAGTACATACGTTGCAGTGACAATAGCCTCTCCCCAGAACTTCTGAGGAAGTTTCTTCTCCTTTAGCATGCTTCTCACCATATCAAGCAAAGTGCGGTTTCTTCTTTCAGCAAGACCATTGTGTTGAGGGGTATAAGGAGCAGTAACCTCATGCTCAATTCCATTCTCCTCACAGAACTTCTGGAACTCTTTGGAGTTATACTCACCTCCACCGTCAGTTCTAAGAATCTTCAACTTCTGACCACTCTGATTCTCAGCCTTCATTATGAACTTCTTGAATTCATCAAACACCTCGTGTTTAAACTTAATAAGGGATACCCATGTCATTCTTGTGAATTCATCAACAAATAACACAAAGTATTTATTCCCTCCAATCGATGCTACTGGAAATGGACCACACACATCAGAATGTACAACTCCTAAGGCTTGTTTTGCTCTTGGAGCAGTTTCTGACGCAAATGGCAATCGTGGTTGTTTTCCTTCCATGCAAACTTTGCATGACTTTTCAGGCTTCTTAATTGCAGGAATTCCATGTACTAACTTCTTTGAATTCAGATGTTTTAAGCTTCTGAAATTCAAATGACCAAATCTTCTGTGCCACAACTCACTCTCCTTCTCAGCACTTGTTGCACTAAGACATTCTGAGTCTGTAGTTCTGACATTCACCTTGAATGTTCTATTCCTTCCCTATTCTGACTCCATAATCAACTTCTGATTGCAGCCATACAGCTTCAGAAGATTGTCCTTCATGGTAACTGAAAAACCTTTCTCAATTAATTGTCCCACACTCATCAGATTGCTTCTGATGTCAGGTACATACCACACGTTCTGAATCAATGTTGTTTTCCCATTGTTCAGAATCACTCTGACATTTCCCATACCTTCTGCATTAAGATATTTGTCATCAGCACATCTGATCTTTGTCCTCTTTTCAGAGTCAAAGTCAACCAGCCATTTCTTGTTTCTAGTAAGATGATTTGAACAACCAGTGTCCATATACCACCAGTCTATCAGATCCATATCATCAGATTCAGAGGCCATCAATAGCACAAATTCGTCATCAGAACTTCTGGCTATATTTGTTTCTTCTGATTTTCTCTCCTTGTTTGACCAACAGTCTCTAGCAAGGTGACCAAACTTCTTACAACAGTAACATTGGATCTTCTTCTTGTCATACTTCTCTTTTCCCTTCTGAGCATTCTTTTGTCTATCAGAGGTTGAGCTTTCTGACTTCTAACCACCATCAGATCTTCTCCTGGCTTCTGACTGCTTCTGATACCTCCTATCAGAAGTTGCTTTCAGAGCCTGCTGCTCTACTTCCCTTTCAGAAGTTCTCTCAATCAAACGCAACTCTTGCGCTTCTAGACTGCTCTGCAGCTCTTCAATTCTCATGGTGCTCAGATCTTTGGAATGTTCTATTGCTACCACAATGCAATCAAATTGAAAGGTAAGGGATCTCAATACCTTTTCCATGATTGTTTCTTCAGAAAGAGTTTCTCCACACGCTTTCATCTCATTAGTGATCAGAATCACTCTGGAGATGTATTCAGAAACTTTCTCATTATTCTTCATGTTGAGATTCTCATATTGCTTTCTCAAGGACTGAAGCTTCACCTTCTTCACTGATGCGTCACCACCATAACATCTAACCAGTGTGTCCCACGCAGCCTTTGCTGTTGTTGAATCTGCAATCTTCTCAAACACATTTACATCAACACATTGATGAATGAAGAACAATGCTTTCTGATCCTTCTTCCTTACTTCCTTTTGCGCGTTTTTCTGTTCATCCGTCGCATCTGCTGCTACCGGAACATAACCATCAGTGACATGATCTAGAATATCTTGAGCACCGAACAGTACACGCATTTGAATCATCCAACGATTCCAGTTTTTACCATCAAATACTGGAAGTTTGGTGTTCATGTTGCCGTTTCCGTTCATCTTTCTACCTTGCACAGTACACTCAGATTTCTCACAGTGTTTCCCAACCCACAGAATTAAAATTCTGATCAGATTTTGTTCAAGATTCAACACGAATCTAAGAATCAAAATCAAACACACAAGACCTCACGTTCACTCGTGTTTCCCGTGTTTCCCAATGAATCCGAACCGGGGCTCTAGATACCAATTGTTGGTGCAAAGGTAGAATAAATGATGAACGGAAATATTCTATTAAGAGAATGATGGCTACAAAACATGATAAAAGTTACAATGATTGCCACCCTATTTATAAGCTAAAACTAGGGTTACTAGAATAGGATAAAATACTAAAATACCCTCTAACAAACTTAGGGGCTAAGAAAATAGTACAACTAATAAATATGAATTACTTCTAATAAAATTCAACAAATAATTTTCAAAAAATTTGTACTATATTTATTTCTTAATTTTTGTCCCAAAGACACGAGTTAACATTACCCTTTACATTTTTATTATTTATTTTTTTATTATTTATTTTATAATATTTTATTTTTATTCCTCCATTAGTGTAATTTTTTTCTTATAATATAATATAGAGTTTTTTGTTATAACTTAATACTATTGATTTCCATTATAATATTTTATTTATTATTATTATTATTATTATTATTATTATTATTTTATACTCTTAACATTGTTTTAAAAATATTATTACCTTAGATTTTTTAATTTTAAGTTAGTCTCTAATAACTGTATATAATGTTTCCAATATGTTTTCATTATAATATTTAATAATTTATTATTATTATTATTATTATTATTGTTATTATTATTATTATTATTATTATTTTATATTCTAAAATTGTTTTAATTATCATCTTAAATTTGTTTAGGAAATACAAACAAAATGAATGTGAATTATGAGACAATGATGGGTAATAATAACAACTTTGGCACAAGCACACATGAACATCGAGAGTCCAAAAGAAACTGTCGATAGTGTGGCTTGCAATACCTCAATTTTGTTAGGATATTTCAAATTTATAACATACAAGTCAATTTGTCAAGTTTTATATTTTTAACCATATGTATTTTTATTATCAAATACAGTTATTATTAATCATACATATATGCATTATAGTAAAAAAGTCAATATAAAGTCAACATTTTACATATTGAAGAAATTGACTAAAATTTCATTTTTTCATTATGTATTTTGAAAAAAATAAATTCATGATCATTTAATTTATCATCAAAATATTCATTTGAATTTTATTAATCATTTTCATGCATCATAAAATAAAAATCAATGTTTCTAGAAGGTCCAAAATATCTCTCATTTATTACATAATTATTTGATACATGTATTATATTATGATTCCATGCATATATTACATAATTATTCACTATTTAATTAAATAAGTTTCTAGAAGTCACTTACACTATTTGCATAATTCTTAAACTATCCTTTCTAGAGCCTATAAGCAAACTTCATTCCAATCACAAATCACAAAAATTAAGCCAAAACTCTCTTTATTTTATTTCAAGTCATTTTTTATTGAATAGGTAGATTCTTATGTTTATTCTTTATTTAATTATATTGCATTTTTACTCTTGCTTTATTTATTTAGTACCTTAATCATCACCATTTTGCATGGAAACTCAATGATTTTAAATCAAGAGTTGAAAAGTGTTCTTGAACATCCATAAGCAAAAGTGATTTCATGTTGTTTAAATAACTTTTATGCTTGTTCTTTATTTAATTCTATTGTATTTTTACTCTTACTTTATTTGTTTAGTACCTTAATCATCATCATTTTACATGGAAACTCCATTGATTTTAAATCAAGATTTAAAAAGTGTTCTTGAACCTCCATAATTAAGAGTGATTTATTGTTGTTTAAATAACTCTTATGATTGTTCTTTATTTAATTCTATTGCATTTTTACTCTTTATTTATTTATTTATTTAGTACCTTAATAATTATCATTTTATATGCAAATTCAATTGATTTCAAAATTAAGAGTTTAAAGTGTTCTCGAAGCTCCATGAACAAAAAGAGTCAAATGAAAATTGATGTTTGTTTTACATAAATAATATGTTCAATAACCCCGAGTATTGAAGTACTTCTCAACATCACCCCGAGTATGAATCCATAGTTCGTTTGTCATGAGTGTGAATAAAATGGTCAAATCAAGCAAATATATGTTGATGTATTTTTGTTGATTTTCGAATTTTTTTGTTGTTTATTTGTTGATTTTGAATATACCATTATGTTCGTGAGATCGAGTAGACAAATTTTTATTATTTATTTGCTTAATTTCGTGAATGTTTGAGAAAGTTAGTGTTTTTACGTTTTCGTTGGAACCTATTTTCTTCCATTTTTGTTGCTACGAGAATAGTAACCAAATATGGGGTTGGAGAAGATGAAGTCTCCCTCACACCTCCTAATTGCTCAATGCACCCTTGTGAGACTCCTTTCTTTGTGCCTGGAGCATTTTCCTAGTTACACCCCCAATTTTCAGCCTATTTTTGTCTTTTGTATATATTTTTTATTTATCATTTTATTACTATTACTTTATTTATTTTTGTTCTTTCTTTTATTTCCTTTAAATTTTTTTTAATTTTTCTACCCCTTGCATTGATAGTGTGCCCCATTCCTTTTATTATTTCTTTTACTTTTTTATTGCTTTATTTTTTAGTTTATTTTATTGTATTTTTAGTTGATGCATAATTGTTAATCCAAAAATACAAAATGACCATTAAAATTAACCTTTCAAAAATACTAAGATAAAGGTATTTGATAAACATCAAGTACATTTTTTAAAATCCCATTAAGCTTTTTTCTTTAATAAGCACATCATATTATTTCAAACCATTTCATAAACCATTTTCACTAATGCGAAAAAATACTCGATCAACATCGAATTTCTCTTCCGCTTTCTCAACTCGTTAAACTTTTTCCTAAATAAATACGAAAGAAATGAGTCTTTCGAATCTCGCATTCCTTGAATCCTTGATGATTGCTCTCAAGGCACACAACATGGATTAGCTTTTCATTCACTCGTTTCGTTTCTAAAATACCTAATTACTTGGGCGAAAAGAGGGGTCATTGAAGTCTAGTATTCCGGTGGAACCTTTGAATAATATTTTGAATATTCATTATCCATCAAACAATTTTATGAATACATTGAATGAAAAAGGTATTGTTGGAGTATAACATTCCGATAATACCCCGATTCATTGGTTCCAAGGCTCACGTCTTGTTCTTATCGAATATTCACCATTCACCTAAAAATCATATAACACATCAACTTTAACTTATTCTCTCGCCCCCATATGATTGAAAACCTTTCATAATAAGACATTTTTCTAATCCCTTCTAACGCGTACAAGCCTTCGCCGCGAGTAAGCAAGTCATGTTTTACTGATATAATGCGATCTAGACACGTGTTCACCATAACACAACTTTAATTAAACTCTTTTCTCACCCCATGAGATTGAAAATCTTTTCATAAACGGACATTGTTTAGTCCTTTTTAACGCGGATACAAACTAGCGCTTAAGCCTCCACTGAGAGTAGACAAGCCAATGATTAACCGTTAAAATGCAACCTAAACACTCGTCCTCTAAAAACAATCAACCAACACTCTTGGCTACCCCGAAATACAAATGCTCTGATTTCCTTATTGCACTATAAGGATACGTAGGCACGAGATTGTGAGATCTTGGTGAGCACACTAATAAAAGACCTCCCTTTTTCACTTTTGAGGTTTCCTTTCATTTCTCTTTTCAACCTTTTATTCACTCGAAGAAAATAATTAACATAAGCTGACATTCAATCACAAAGTTTAACTAAAAGGTTCTCGTTGAGTACAACGGACGTGAGAGGTGCTAATAAATTCCCCTCGCGTAATCGATTCCCGAACCCAAATATGGTTGTGACGATCATTATTCTATTTTTTAAAGGTTTTATCGATATTTTCCTATTCCTTCATTGGAATAAATAAAGTTCGGTTGCGACTTTGTTCAAATAATTTTTTCTGCGACCATCGCGAGGGATCGTATTTTTTTGAGATGCGACAGGTGGAAACTAGGAAAATCTGACTCGACAGGAACTAACTCCAAAAGTGCAAAATGAAAAGCTCGTAAAGTGAATAAAGAAAAAAACGTGGCAGACATTAAGAGGGTAACATTAAAGGGGAAATCAAGTGGAAATAAAAAACGTGTTAGTGGAAATTTTGGGAGATAAAAATGCAAAGGATTTGATTGCTTCATTAACTAATGTCACTATTGATGGAACCAAGAAAGTGGTAAGACAAAATGCTATTAATATTGTGGGTAATAACAAACACGACATAGATGCAGAGAAAACTGGAGGCAGGAGTCCAAAAATAATCATTGAAACCCATAACAGTCCTAGACCACCAGATGACCAAGTTCCTCATTACGTGGATCATCAAATACACATGAAAAATGTTGAAGATAAACAACATAACAGTGAGACAAGCCATGAGACCTTGCAAGAAATAAAAAGCGTAGAGGATGCTAATATGGACATTGTGGAATAAACTCCGCAATAGTGGCTCTAGTTCGAGAATTATTTCTATCCTTTATTTTTTATGATGAATATGCAAAATGATATTTTTGTGTGGAACCGTTGGGGTGCAACCAACACAAGTTTCTACTAATATTTTTATTAATACGTGAGTGTCATACCCCAATTTTTAACCCCAATATCCCACATCTCATTTGCATTTTTTTCATACAAACAAGGTCCCATCTTAGCCCTTCCCTTAACCATCCTTGGGTTTGCTTCTTACAGGGATCACCAAACACCTCTTTGTTTTACCTTTGTGTTTATTTGATTCATTTATCATCTAATCACTAAGCAAAATATAAAAAATATGTCTTGTTTCTCTTGAGTTTATTGTGCAAGGTCGGGCTCCCTAAGTCAAGAGCATCTCAATGTTTTGTTGCTTACTTCTCAAAGAAAGTCAAAGGTTCATGTGTTTATTTCCACGCCTTCTTCAACAAGCAACTTCAAACTTTTAGAAATTTAATCAATAGGCCATCAAGGACACCTTATCTTGAGTTCATAAGATCACCCATGTGCTTTGAAATGCAAGGAAAGTCTAAGTGCACAAGCTTGCTCCAAGGGGTTTGACCTAAAAGTCAACATTTTGAAGTCAAAGTTCCAAGGACCACAACTCCTTCAATTCTCAACATTTTTGAATGCACCTTTTTTAATATGACTCTTCTAAAAATCCTCTATAACTTCTATTTACATGATAAAATCCCATTATGCTTGGAGGATCATCAAAAGTTTGGAGACATTATAGGTCATTTGTGGACTTAGTGAAATTTGACCTATTTTCACGTGACTTATTGCCAACTTTCAAAGATCATAACTTCATCAATTTTAAACATATGGATATGATTATTTTTGCACAATGCCATTCGTGATACCCTCTAAAAGTTTTATCCAAGGACCAAGACCAAGTTATGCTTGGAAGGCCATGAAATTCATTGGGACATTATAGGTCGTCTTCGGCCATGAAGCATTCAAAATTTTCTAAGTTATGGAAAAAGTATTTTATGCTAACTTCAACACACCACAACTTTGTGCCCAAGCATCCAAATTCAACCTTTCTTGGCTCATTGTAATCTTGTCCATGATGTTAACACATTGCAAAAAGAATGGGATCAAAAAGCCTCTTGAATAGGATGCTGCATTGAGTTGAACATGGTAACTTGAAACTAAAGAAATCACCATTGCCCGAAATTTGATCATGACTAAAATCGACTCCAAGTCAAATTAGAAAGTTTTTTGGTCCTAAACATGTTTAATCAAACCTCCAGAAGTTAATTGACACTTAAAACACATCATTTGGCTGACTTTTGAGGAGTTTCAAGTCACATTTTTCACACACTTGGATCAAATTCGTTTTGCACGAATTCAACATCATTCCACACGTATTTGGATCCAGTTACATTGCCTATAAATAGAGGAATCTATTTCCTTTATTTTCAATCTTTGGAGAGCCAAGAAACCCCTGCTGCAACTTAAATTTTTTCCAGAAAATTCAATTGTCGTGTTTTGAGTTTCAGCCTGTTTCAATCCAATTTCTTGATTCCATTAGCTCCATCGGCATCCTCTAAAACTTTTGCAACAATTCCCAAGCTCTGAGACCTTCTGAAGTGTTCTAACCAGATCGAGCTTCATCAACTTCTGATCACCATCCAGACAAGGTAGTTCTGAGCATTATTTGAACTCAAACAAGTTACAACAATGTAGTCCTTAACTCTCTGATGCTTTCCCCTAATTTATATGGTGTTGATTGATCGTGTTCATCATTTAATTTTATTTTTCGTAGTTTTCTTGTTTCTGAAACTTCTTTGAAATTCTCTTTGCTCAGTTCTCATAAATCAATTTGAGGTATGAGGTTGAATTCGGGATGAGAAGAGGATCACAATGGTGGTGTTCTCGTGTCTTGAAGTTACCAAACGATGAAACTCCGGTGAGAGCTCACCAGAGAAGATGACCTGAGTATTTCTCAGGTGGTCTGAGTTTGAACCAGACACGTTGGTATTTTGAAATGTTTTGATTGGTTAAATTCAAACTGGATCTTGTGTTCTGATTGCAACATGTTCCATCATGTTTCTCATCATTTGGAGTGTTGGATCTGCCACGTCAATTAATGAGGCGTGATCCAACGCTCCTGTTTTTTTTCTTCTGATTTTAATTCTTTTTCTTTTATTATTTTAAATTTCTTTTTTCTTTAAAAATTCATATTAATTTCATTTTATATCCAAAAAATCCCAAAGTAAATTATAAAATTATCTTTTATTTTTCTTTATCTGATTTTTATTTTTCCACATTTTATTAATTGATTTTCTATTTTTTATTTTATGAATTTCCTCTTTTCCCCTTTGTTTTAATTGGTTTAAAAATACTTTTTATGTATTTTTTAATTCTGAAATTTTTTATTATATGTTTCTCATTTTATTTTCAACCTTCCATAATTTTCTTGGCCATTTGTTTGGTGTTTTAAAGGACTCTGTGGATTTTCCATTTTATTTCTATTTTAAAAATCATTTAAAAATACCTTTTATGCATTTTTATTTCATTTAATTGCATTTTTAACTTGTTTGACCTTGTGGATTTCTGTTAGCCTTGGATCATGATGATTTTGACTTCAAGTCTCATCAAACTCAATGGATCTTTGGTGTTGATAGGGTGAAAACTTCAATCCACCAAAATGGATGATTGATTTTGATGATGACTTGATCAAATTTATGAATCAATTTGGGTGTGACCTCTATTGTCCCATTTATTATTCATCCCCTTCCTTTCCTTTTGATCAATTGGATGGATTTATGTCCATCTTATTCATGATGTATGGATTGCTTCTTGATGAATTTTCATCATTTCAAATATACCTTCTAAGTGATCATGAATCATTTTAGATACTTTGCATTGATGCATAAGTTTGTCCTAAGTATCATGAAATATGGATTGAAACAATGAACCATTCTCCTAGCCTTTGTGCTTGATCATCCCCTTTCATTTTATTTTCTTGTGTGGCATAGCTTTAGGAGGATGATTTACAAATAATTTCTCTAGCATGTATTAACACAAACATTATTATTGACCGGATTCAGATAGTTGTGACTTCTATATAAGTCCAATTATGATTGCTTAACATAGCGCTAAATTTGTCCCAAAGGCAATGACTTTTTTATAAGTGAGATTGTAAGTCCCCTATTCCTCATGGTATTGTGTGAAAATTTTGCCCCTTTTCCATTTGTGAGAGCTAATGGGATACTTGTTGATTTTATCCAAGTTGGAGCCCTTCTCATGATGACGCAAAGTTCTCATACTTGTGGGTGACTAGTTGAGTATTCTCCTTAAAATGACAAAATTTCTTTTCCATAAAAATGAATCAAAACAAACTCTTTTTGTTATTTTTACCACGAACTACGAGGTTTTGATCCTCCATTTAACTTTGTTGGTACGTAGGCATGAGACTTTAAAAGTCTTGGCAAACACCAAATCATAATAAAAATGCTTCTTTTTCCATCCCTCAAATATTTTAATAAACAACACCTTTTTCAAGATAAAATGTGCCTATTTTCAAAGTGGTTCCCATGGATGTTTAGGGTGCCAATACCTTCCCTTTGCATAACTAACCCCCAGACCCTTGTTCTCTTTTTACTAGTTTTGTTTTAAAACTTCTTTAGGTTTTGTTCGTACTTTTTCCCTTTTCCTCTAGAAACAATAAAAGCGTGATGGCGACTCTTGCTTTGCAAGTTAAGTTAATCAATAGCTTAATCTCAAAAATATTACCGCTACAGAAAAGTGGCGACTCTGTTGGGGAGTAGTCCCTAGTGGGTTAAGCCCATATTTGTTTTTATGTATATATTATGTTTGTTGTTGTTTGTTATTGTTTGTTCTATCTGGTGCTTGGTGATCTCTGTATGGTGAGATAAGTCCTATACTCAGACTTGATAGCTCTTATGATAGAAGGGTGGTATAATCATGTTCGACTTACGTGGAGTTAATCCTTAATAAGCTGACTTGAGACCCCCCACTCAGTGGAGGCCCCTTTGGGATTACTTATGTCACGAGAGTAATCGTAGTTGGCATTACTTTTTTTAGACCTGGGAGCCTGAGAAGCTGAGTACCTTAGAACCCTTAACCCATCTTGGCCTTTTAGGACATAGTGTGGTGGCTATTCAGGTGTAGACTTGAATTAGTTGTTACGCGATACTACACTCGGACGAGTTTCTCTTGAGGATATTATTGGTTAATGAGTATCCGTATAAACCGATAATATCCAAAAGATAGAATTGCGACTCTGGGAACTTTTTAGAACCTTGTTCTACAGGTGATGATATCCTTAGTACATACACTTTGGGTTGGTTCTTACCCTTGGCTCCATGCTCGTGACTCCAAACCTTTGGACCTTGTTTGTGTGCTTTGTGTGACCTTGTTTGTGATTGATGCATCATGCACTCATGGCATTCATAAGAATTTTACACAATTTTCGAGGAACTTAGAGACTCTTGTTGCAAATATCTCAGATATTTTGATCATGGATATTAGAAGAAGGAATACTCGGAAATATAGTTTCAGATGTCTTGACCTCATGGAATTAAGGAAGCTAGCATCTCTTGTGGATAATCTTAAGGGTTTCAGAGACCGTCTTCGAAGACTTTTGTCTGTGCTATCCACTGATATTGAGGATGGTCTTATCTTCACTTTGGTTTAGTTCTATGATCCTATCTACCGATTCTTCACTTTCCCTGATTATCAGTTGTTTCCTACCATGGAGAAGTATGCTCACCTTTTGGGTGTACTAGTTTCTAATAGATTTCCTTTTAGTGGGGTGGAAGGAATTCTTAAATCTCGGGTTATTACCAAAGCCATTCATCTGAGGAAGTCTGATATAGATACCAATCTCACTGTCAAAGGAGGTATCAGAGGGTTAACTTCAAAATTTCTATTGGAAAAGGCCTTTTATTTTGCTAATGCTAATACTATGGTGGCTTTCGAGACTGTTCTTGCCTTACTCATCTATGGTTTGATCTTGTTTCCTAACATTGACAATTTTGTTGATGTTAATGTTGTGAGGATCTTTTTGATTAAGAATCTGGTTTTAACCCTTCTCAGTGATACTTATTTATCCATTCATCATAGGACTTCTAAAGGAGGTGGAACTATAGTTTGTTATGCGCCTTTACTGTGCAAGTGGTTTATTTTGCACTTGCCGAAGTGTCCTGTCTTCCAAGAAAACAAGGGTTGTTTAAGGTGGTCTCAAAGACTTATGTCTCTCACCAATAATAATATAACTTGGTACTCTTCTGTTTACGACGACATTAAGGTTATTGATATTTGTGGGGAGTCCTCTAATGTGGCTCTTCTTGGTGCACAAGGAGGAGTCAACTATAGTCCTGCTTTGGCAAGACGTCAACTTGGGTTCTCTATGAAGGAGAAACCTAATAACACCTTGTTAGAAGGTTTATTTTTCCAAGAAGGGAAGGACACTCAAGGGTTGAAAGCTAGGATAGTGCATGCTTGGCACAATATTCATAGGAAGAGAAAATGTGAGCTTGGATTGAGGAATTTTGTAGCTTTTGAGCCTTACACTAGTTGGGTGAAGAAGAGAGCAAAGGAATTCAAGATGCCACACACTTATGAAAGACCTATGTCCTTAGTAATGGTCAAAACTACCAATATTAAAGGAATAGAGGAGTTGCAAGAGGCTTTGGATAGGATGGAGCAAGAGAGGGATGATTGGGAAAACAAATTTCACACCTCACACCTTGAGAAAGCATAATTGCAGAAGCAACTAAAGGAAAAGGACGACTTGATAGAATTACTCGAGCAACATGCTGTGAAGTGATCTAGAGGCCAAGAGGATTTATTTTCCTCTAACAGTTTGTCATCTACTCATCTTCCTACTTCCGACGTTTGGAAATGCATTGTAGACCAGCTCGTGATAGAGAAGGATGATATGAAAAGTAGCTATGAAAGAGAGATCAAAAGACTTCGTAAGAAGTGTTAGGGAGTTGGGTCATCATCGGACATGATTCCATAGATCTAGTTTCTTTCCGCTTATGATCATTGAAATTGTATTTTCGATTGTAATCCTTTATATTATTAATAAAATGAGACTTTTACATTGAAATGTGTTATTCTTATGTTTGCAACTTATGTCTTAAAGTTCCTTGGAAAATAAATAAAATAACATTTGCATTTGCATATCATGCATCATATTGCATCTTGGTCTTGCTTTGAGGAAGTTAGCCAGGGATCTTATTTATTTCTTGGTCTTCATTCAGACAAGCGGTCTCACCAGTATAATACTCAAGCTAATCAGTTGAAAAAGATGGGCCGCCTAGAGCAAGAGAATCATGAGCTCCGTGAAGAGGTGACAACTTTGAGGGACGGATATGAGAGGCTTACTGCTATGATGGAAGCTTTAGCGGGTGCTCAGAATCAGCCTCCACCTCCTCATCTGTCTCCTCTTTAGAGGAACGTAATTTATGAGATTGTCTCTACTCCCATCTCTATGGATCCCATCAGTGCTCCGCAGTACCACATGCCTTCTGGTTTCCCTTGGGGCATGCCTCCTAACTTTGTGCCTGAGGGGTACTGTAGCGGTAAATTCATGACCATCAAGCTATAGATAAGCTTAACGTCAATAAAACCAGAGTCGCCATTGTAACAACCCATTTTTTTTAGTATTGAATTATTATACTATTATTATTATAATTTTAATTTAATTATGTGGAGTGTTAATTAATTAATTGGTGTATTAATTCATTATCTAGTGGATATGAGAAATAATTAAATAATTAAATTAATTAATTAACTTGGTTGCATAGTGAGTGGTTAATTATTTAAATTTAAATAGAGGTATTTAAATATTAGGTATTATTGGGCCTAGTGATTAAATTAGATGATTTAAGCCCAACAAGAATACTATTATAAATAGTAAGAGTGAAGGAAGTGAGAATTAGAATTCACTTGAGCACTGAAAGCAATAGAGAAAGAGGAGAGGAAAAACGAGAGGAGTCAAGGTTTCCATCAAATTGACAAGGTAAGGGGGGAAATCCTTATCATTGTGGGTTAGTATGATTGGGTCAATGGGTAGGAACATGTTTTAGGTTGAAATCCTTAATTGGCATGGTTTGGAATTATTAGGTCTTGATAAATACTCTTGAATTGTGATGATTAAATTATGCTAAAACCGTGAATGAATATATATTTGGATGAGTCATAATTTTCTGAACGTGTAGCTTTTTACGGAATCGAAATAGGAGGTCCGGAAGTCCTCCAACGACGAAAAATGCGGGGAAATCTGCATTCTGTTTCGTGTTAGCGCAGGAACAACATTCTGTTTTGCGTTAACCGGTTAACCCAGGGCGTTAACCGGTTAACACTGTTATAATATTGAAAAAATTACATTCTGTCTTGCGTTAACCGGTTAACCCAGGGCGTTAACCGGTTAACACTGTTATAAATTGCCAAGAAGCGCATTCTGTTTTGCGTTAACCGATTAACCCAGGGCGTTAACCGGTTAACACTGTTTGAAAAGTGAAAAACTGATATTTAAATGTTGTGTATGTTTTGGAATAAAATCTATGTGTACATATTTGATGATTGGCCGATATTGGTGAATAATATATTGCATGAATGTGTATGTATACCATTATTGAATTATGAATGATTTATGGTTATGGATGTGTATATGTAATCGTAATTGATGTATGGTGATGGATGTGTATATGTGCCAATTGTGAGTTATGGTGATATGTGAAATGTAAGACGGTATAGATGGTCTTAATTGCATATGTGTTGGTATGTGTGCATTCATTCATAGTGTGGTTGACTTCATTGTGGAAGTGGTGAAACTGTGGGTTCACATGAGCAGACGTTGATTCTCAATTGGAATCAGGCGTAGTATTAAGCGGTGATTCTTCATTGGAAACAGACGTAGCAGACGTTAATCCTTAATTGGGATTAGGCGTAGTATTAAGCGGTGATCCTTCATTGGAAACAGACGTAGGGCTTTGGTCTTGTCCGGATCGGAAGCGTGGCTTGGATTCTAGATATTGAATCGGAAAGCGGTGAAACTTTGAGTTCACATTGAGGTACCACATGCATAGAGTCACATTGTCTTGCATTGAGTTGTCTATAGTTATGTGATCATTGAATGCATGTATTGATGTGGATGCGATGTACGTTTGAAATATGTGAGGTGATTGTTGGTTAATATTATTGACGTGATTATACCAAGTGTGATGAATTCTTAAATTGTGTTTTAATTCATTGTGCCTTATTATGCTATTTCATAATGATTTGAATTCTCACCCTTTCTGTTTGAATGTTACCTTTACATGGGTATCGTGCAGATACTACAGAGTAGTATTGCTGGAGTAGGTGGACGGTAGCTCGCTCAAGAATAGCTGGAGAGTTTCCGTATTTTAGTTTGAAATTAGGTACTGAGTCAATGCTCTGGTCATGTAACACTGGGTAGATTAGTGGTATTGAACTCGTGTCTTATTTAGATATGTTTTATGTTATTACTTGTTTATTTTAATTGGAAGTGATTACTGAGGGATGATCATGGTATGGGACATGAATCATTTTATGAAATACAGGAGTATTCTTTATTTTCCTCTACGAACGCATATTGCTTGAATATTCATGATGAGTAAAATGTGTTACTTCAAATGGCCAGGCGTATTGTTGGTTTTTGAAAGTTTAAGTTTCGAAAACGTCGATGTGACGCCCTTTTCTTTATATGCGTGCTTATTTACTCTGATTATATCCTAAATAATTTGGGGTAGAAAAAGGGGTGTTACAGCCATCACGCTTTTATTGTTTCCAAAGGAAAAGGGAAAAGTACGAACAAAACCCAAGGATAAGAAGTTTTCAAATCAAAACTAATAAAATGTCAGAGATTACAAGTAAGGGGGTTGGTTACACAGAGGGAAGGTGTTAGCACCCAAAGTGTCCTAGGTACTCCCAGGGAGCCCTTTTTTATGTGTGTATGTGTTTTGGTATAAAAGATGTTTGATGAAAATAGAATGAGGGGATGAGAAAAGAATTTATTTATTATATTTTTGTGTTTGACAAGACCTTCAGACTTGTCCCTACGTACCAACATAAAAATGAGGGATCAAAACCTCGTAGGTCATGGTAACAATTTCAAAAATGAGTGAGTTGCTTTTAATCAAAATTTAAGTTAAAAGAGGCACAAAGGGCCCACAAGTTTGAATGTGTGTTAGTTCTTTTTGTCTTTTGAAAATTTAAGTCAATATGATTAGATTTATTTACAAGTTTGATTTAGGAAAAAAGTTTGAAAAATCAATGGCATAAGGCCAAAGTTTCTAATTGAAATAAGGTCAAAGTTTGAAATCCCAAAAAAAGAAGGTTTTTGAAAAGGGGGAGAGATTTTGAAATTTAAGAAGTGGGAGGAGATGAAAATACTAATCCTAAGCATAAAATTAAAATTTAAGAGTTGAAAAGATCTGACCAATGGGATGCAATCCAACAGATAAGAATGTCATATAGAAAACCCACTTTCCCTTTGGACTTTGAATTAAGCAATAATTAGCAAGCAATTAGCAATATCATACATCATAAAGATCAAGGCATCAAATAAAGATAGCCACATCCAAGCAAGCAACTCCATAGCTAGCATTCTTCTTTGTCTTCTCTTGTATCAGATGAAATACTCCTTGATTAACTCAGAATAATGCATTAGACATAAAATCAAAATAACAGTTGCATCAAGACCATGTAGCATATAAGTTCAAATAGATCCCAATACTTGCATCACATGAAGGCTTAAATCACAATAACTTGGTCTCAAAATGTTGGCATTGGCCAAGTCCTTTTTGCATAGGGAATGTTGCCTAATCCTAAGTCGAGAAGTTCAGATCAAGCTCAATAGTCCACTCAAACATTTTTTAGGGTTTTTGTTGTTCATTAGTTATTTTAAGGTCCTAGGACCTAAAGCACAAACAAAATACACAAACAAATATATACAATCACAATATATGGCTCAAATGAGCAATGTGAAAATGGCATAAACATAAACAAGTTAAATGATATGTAAATGACAATGAACGGTAAATGACTAAAAAATAAATTGCATAAAGTAAATGACTTTAAAGTAAATGCAATATTAATAAAAGTTAGTCAAATTTTAGTCAAGATTAATTATATGTTAGTGGTGTTTTGCTTTTCAATTGATTAAGTCATTCTTTGGAGAACAATTAACCATCTATTCACAAGCATGGATCCTTGAACCAAGACATCTTCCAAAGGAAGGTAAAAAAGCCAAGTTTCCACACAATACCATGAAATATGGGAGACTTACAATCTCACTTACTAGAATGCTATGCCTTTAGGGTCAAATTTAGCTATATGTTAAGCAATCGTAATTGGATTTATGTAGAAGTCACAACTATTTGAGACCGGACAATAAAAATTTAGGTACTAATGCATGTTAGAGATTTGGTATAATGAATCAAACTCCTAAAACATACCACACAATTAAAAGAAAAAAATCAAAAAGGGATAGATCTATCTCATCCATACTTGTATTGGTTCATTTGACACAAGGTCATTGATGAACCAATTAACCTTAGGATGTTGAGATTTCATTGGTCAATGAAAGGGATGGGAAAGAATGGGAATAAAGATGAAAGGGGAGGGGAAATGAGAGAAACACAAAGTGATCATGGGAAGAATTTTACCAAATTAAAATCATTCATTCATTTTGGGAGATGAAATATACATTTCATCAATCCCCTAAATGTAATGATTTTAATCAAATAAAAGTCAAATCAACCTTGACCAAGGCCCAAACAAATAGTCAAACATCACAAGACCATAAAAATGGCTCAACATAATTTTTACACAATTAATCAATTAAAAATCATATTAAAAATGCATTAAAATACAATTAAATTTGGTCAAAACCTAAAATCTCTTCAAAACACCAAATAAATGGCCAAGAGATTTATCCTAGGTCAAACAAGGTCAAAGGACCTTAGACAAAAAATTCATGATTTTTAAAAGGTCAGAAGTATTTTTAAACAATTAAAAATATGCACAAAAATAGTTAATTCATGAAAAATATCAAAATTAATCCAAAAAACAATTTCAATTCAGAAAATGAAAGAGAAAAATATTTAAAGATTTTTGGTGAAAGTCCCATATATTTTGGATTAAAAATGAAATTAATATGAATTAAAATAAATAAATAGATTAAATGGAAAATTAGAAAATAAAAATAAAATAAAAAAACAAGGGTCATTAGATCTCCCTCATTAATTGAGGTGGCAGATCTGATGGCCAAGCGCGCGTTTCCACCAAACGCTTCAGTCAATGCGTGCACGATAATCATAAGCAAGGGTCCTGATTAAAACGTGGAACGAAGATCAGATGGTTTGTGCAATGCCAACATATCACCGGAGCTCTAACTCCGATCATCTTCTACAGTGAGGACCACTGGACTAGTCGAACCAAAACTTCATGAAAAATGGAAAATGAATATACTAATTTGAAGAAAAAATGCTCAGGAGCACGAATCTGACCTCCATTTCTTCCAATTCCAAGTATATTAAAAGATACATGAATTTGAAATTTGAGGTTCATGATTTGAGTTGCTTCGATTTGACCTCAAAGCATCTCAATCTTGTTGCCTACATTGTTAGGACTTTAGCAAACCAAAAATCACAAAGAATATTGGAGAATTAAGAGAAAATCGAATAAATGAAGTTTCTGAATTTTCACCTTCGAGTTGCTTCCAATTTGCTTGATCTTGATCTGGAATTGCTTGATTTCTCTTCCTCTTGCTTGTAGTGATCAATTGAGATGAAAAGGGAAATGAATTCTTGGAGTTTGAATTTCAAAACAGAAGGTGAAATTCAAACTCGATTTTAATTGAAATCTTCAAGAATTCTATGGAATGAGGGGTTTGAATTGTCTTGGCAAAGCTTGGGCAAGGTGTTGATGAAGTTCTGAGCTCATAGCACTTGTATTTATATTCAATTCTAATGCTTTCTACACACTTTCATTTGAAATCCAAAAATATCAATTTTCATCATGAGCTCGCATGGGCGTGAACAAAGCCCAAAGAATGATTGGAAAAGGTCCAAAATCGTGCACAAGTCATGCTGAAAGCAATGCATTAAGCCATGTAATGTTGAAATGGAATGGAACATGAGAAACTTCCAAATGGTACCATGCATTACACGCATGCGCAAGTCCTTCAACATTGATCTAAATGAGATCATTATATTTGAACTTATTACCTTTGTTAAGTTATCACTTGGTTGATAGTTAGTTAATATTCCTCTCCTATTGGAGTTAGGGTTTTCCCCTTTTGATTTCTTTTCCCTAGAAAGGTCTTGCTTTGATAAGTCTTCCTCGTTGGATCTTTAGTTCATTTGTTTTCTAACTATACACTGGTTATTCTTGAGTCTTTTCTTTTCCCTTGCGGAACTTTGTTTGTCCCCAGCCGGTTCTCCCTATGGAAATTGTTATTCCTCACAGAGATCCTGGTTTGCATTCATGTCATACCATAAGCATTTTGCGGTATCTTAGCGCCAAAAATTGGGTCTTTGATATTTATGTCTCTTCAATCTTGTCGAGACAAAGATTTCAACCTTCATATCTCCAAATTTAAGAAACTTAAATAGGGGCATCTGTCATACCCTAATATTTAAACATAAGATCCCACATATCATTTGCATCCTTTGCATACAAACAAGGTCACATTTTGGTCATTCCCCTTATCCATCTTTAGGTTTGCTTCTTGTAGGGATCACCAAGCACTTTTTTGTTGCTTTGTTTTTACCTTTGTAATTACATGATTAATTGCTTGTCTAACCACTAATAAAAATACCAAAAATATGTCGTGCCTCCCATAAGTTTATTATTCAAGGTAAGGGTTTTTCAATCAAAAGCAACTCAAAGTTTTGTGGCTTACTTCTCAAGGAAAGCCAAAGGTTCATGTGTTTATTTCCATGCCTTCTTCAACAAGCAACTTCAAGCTTTGAGAAATTTAACCAGGAGGAAATTAAGGAAACCTTATTTTGAGTTCATATGATCACCCATATGCTTTGAAATGCAATAAAAGTCCAAGAACACAAGCTTGTTCTAAGTGGGTTGACCAAAAAGTCAACATTTTGAAGTCAAAGTTCCAAGGATAACAACTTCTTCAATTCTCAACATTTTTTTGAATGCTTATTTTTGCATATGCATCTTCTAAATATCCTCTACAACTTCTCTATAAATGACAAGAGCCAATTATGCTTGGAGGATTATCAAAAGTTTGAAGATATTTTCAAGTGACTTTTTCTTAACTTTCAAAGATCATAACTTCTTCAATTTTCAACATATGAGGCTTATTATTTTTACACAATTTCATTTGTAATTCCCTCTACAAGTTTACTTCAAGGATAAACGTTAGAATATGCTTGGAAGGCCATGGAATTCATTGAAACATTACAGGTCATTTTCATCCATGAAGCACTCGAAATTTTCTAAGTTATATGATAAGTTTTTGATGCCAACTTCAACATGACATAACTTTGTGCTCAAGCATCCAATTGAAACCTTTTTTGACACATTTTAATCTTTGCCATGATTTTAACACATTGCAAAAAGAATGAGATCAAAAAGCCTCCTAGGTAGGGTGCCCGATTGGGTTGAACATGGTGACTTGTAACTGAAGAAATTGCCATTGCCCAAGTTTTGAACTTCACCAATCTTAATTCCAAGCTAAATTCGCATGTGCTTTGGACCGAAACATGTTTCAACAAGTCTCCAGAAGTTAATTGACCCTTAAAATGCATCATTTGGCTGAGTTTTGATGAGTTTTATGTCACATTTTTCTCACACTCGGATCAAATTCATTTTGCACGAATTTTGCATCATTTCACACATATTTGGATCCAATGACAATCCTTATAAATAGAGGGAGCTACTTAATTCAGTTACAAGCTTTGGAGAGCCAAGAAATCTCTACTGCAACATGAACGTTTTCCAGAAAATTCAACAATCGTGTTTTGAGTTTCAGTTTGTTTCAATCCAATTT